>NC_060271.1:98583443-98883443 GCF_021613505.1 Equus quagga
GGGGGGGGGGGGGGGGGGCAGGTGTTGCAGAGAGAAAGAAGAAGAGAAAGAGAAGAAAACTTGAAAAATACCAATAAGAATACACTACCTCTGTCTATACAGTGATGGGAACACTTCACAGGCCACAACCCTCTAGAAATCCTAACACAAATTGTCCTCTCCATCTAGTCCAAGTACAGCATGAGCTGCTTCCAGCCCAGGCTCCCCAATACCACAAGCAAACGCAGCACTTCCTCAGGAAATGGCCCAGGAAGATGTCCATCCACCTCGAGCTAACGGAGCATTGGTTGTGGGTCAATCAGGCTGGTGTGTTAAGCCTCCTTCCTAGGATACGTGGAGTGCTTAAGGCAAGTAGTTTTCTATGTATTTGAACAAACAGCTTTAGATAAAAATTCAAGAGCCAACTTGCTTGTGCGAGGGAGTCTAATCAAAAGACATAATGTTTAGCACTTGGAATTGTGCAAATATTTGGTGTTGGGATAAATTATATCGCTGGCGGCCACTCCTAGAGATCAAAAACTAACTCTGAAGAAGCCCACACAGTTCCGTTTTCCATTCATTCATTCACTCATTCCATAAATATTTGTTGAATGCCCACTATAAGCCAAGCACTATTCCGGTCACTGGAAATACTGTGGCAATAATCAAACCAAAATTCTGTCCTCTTGGAGTTTACATTCTAGTGGAGATAACAGAGGACGTACAAGCTAAATGGTTAAAAAGTATTGAATGCTAGACAGTGACAAGACAAGAGCTAATGACAAAACCCAAATCAGGGAAGCAGGATAGGATATGAAATGTCTGGGCATAACTAAAAATCACCTGAAAAGGTGATTTTTGACTAAAACTACTAAGGAATTGGAAATTGAGACATATAGATATTGAGGGGAAGGTGTTCTAGGGAGAGGAGCAGCAAGCACAGAACCCTCAGGCTGGGGTAAGCTTGTTGTATTCTAAAACAATTAGGTCAGTGCAGCTGGAGCAGAGAAAAGGAGGGTGGGAGAGAGTAGCAAGGGACAAGGACAAAAAAAATGCAAGGAGCCAGATCATTTTCTTTTCTTTACTTCTAAAAAGGTGAAGGTGGGGCAGTAGAAAAATATCTGAAAGGTTGTAGTAAGTGTTAATTGAGCCAATGTGTGTAGGTGGCCTAGCCTAGTGCTGAACACTAGGAGGTCTTGAATTCTAGTCACTTGTCATTTCGTTTAACAGCTTGCTCCACCTCCTCCTTCTGGCTTCCCCAGCCCCCACTTTACACCCTCCACCATCATCTCTCCACCCTCCCTATAGCAAAGCTGCTCTCCTGCAGAGCTGTCACTTTATAAAGGATATGATAAATGCTTCATACCACCGTGATAATAGTCTCTTAAATTTCAACGGGTTCTACACATTCTAGAAGACTTTGACTAGATCTTCAAAACATTTCTGTGAGGAAGGAAGGGTTCTCTTGTTCAAAAGGAAGAAATCACTCTTCAGAGGTTGGGTGACCTATCTAGGGCCACGCAGCTAATGGAAGGCAGAGGAAGACTAGAATTCAAGTCATCTGCTGTCTCCTTCCTAGAATTACACAAAAGTAGAGACGTTCGAAATACCAGTCTTAACGGAAATGAAGGGCAGTGGCCTATATCAGACATCTCTGGCAGCAGGGCTGGACCAGCACCCAACCAGCTGCTGCATTCTCACACAGCTGGTACTCAGTGGTCACAGTGAAGCCTTGATGGTGTGACTTTAACTAAATGAATAAAGAAGATGGAGTCACAAGCAAAGTCCAGCTCTCAGTTGAGCAGGATTTTTACTAATTCCCTGTAACAACATTTTTCCTCCCAATCCTAAGCACAGGGCCACCCTGACTGGCATGCAGCTGAGCTCAGCAAAAGCCAGGGGGAGTAGGGCTGGCCCCATGGCCAAGTGATTAAGTTCATGTGCTCCACTGCGGCGGCCCAGGCTTTCGCTGGTTTGGATCCTAGGCGCGGACATGGCACAGCTCATCAGGCCACGTTGAGGTGGCATCTCACACGCCACAACTAGAAGGAGCCACAACTAAAAAATATATATATATACAAGTATGTACCAGGGGGCTTTGGGGAGAAAAAGGAAAAATAAAATCTTTAAAAAAAGAAAAAAAGCCAGGAAGAGAGAAAAATCAAGTCCACAAATGGTACTGTAACCCAGGAGACCCCTAACTCATGGGCCAAACTTGGCCATGGGCCAAGATTATTAAGAAGGAGTTTGAAAACTCTAAGGTATTTCCTCAAGAAGAGAATAACCTTTAATTTAAGTGTATTTTTGTTCATTCCTAAAAGAGTCCATTTGTATGAGGTGATTAAGACCATTGCATGGGCAGCGCCCTTTTCTCTGCCATAGCCATTTCACAAATGAAGCAATATTAGGGCAGAAGTGCCCTTAGACCTGGGTGGCTAGGTCCCTGCCCCAGACCCACACTGTAGAGGCCCCGCTCTGGCTCCCCTTTAGCTGTGCCCCACCCACAGCTAAGGAGTCCAGGAGCCCACAAGGCCAAGGGGACAAGACTGCCCAATACTACACTGAACATTCTGATACTTGGGGCTCCAAAATCTCCTGTCGAAACACTCAGGGTCTGCTTTGTCCCCACCATGGTGAACCACAGCCCCAGTGTGCCTACCACAAGGCCTGAAGATCACTATCTGCAGTATGCTGATGAAGCTCAGAGATGCAGGCTGGGGTGGCCTCATGAATGCTGGAGGGAATCAGGATCGGAAGAGCACATTTCCCGTACCCACTCTAGGTCCTTCTGCTGGCTGGGCTACAAATTAAATTCACATGAGACAGAATAACAGGAGAAAATCAAACAAAGCTTTATAACATGTATACATGGGAGAGACTGATAAAAACTGAGTAACTTGCCAAAATGGCAGAGGCTCTCACCTTAAATACCATCCTCAGCTAAAAACAAAGGAGGATGTTGGGGGTGGGGTGAGTCAGTTATGGGAGATTACCAGGAAAGCTCAGTAAACAAGAGTAAAGTATTATGCAGATTTGTCCTTGCCTTCTGCATTGATAAGCATTTCTAGAGGTAAGGTCATCCCCCTTCTTCCTGGTACAGAGAGGGAGACACCTTTACAGATGGAGATTTCCTTTACAAATGTAAATGTCTCTTAACAAAGGGTAACTTCTACTTCTCAGAGTTTCTCTCATGTCTGCAGTTTTTTAAAAGTAACCAGCCCAAAATAATCCTCATGCCAAAGAGACATATCTCGTGTGGGATGGCCAATTCCAGTCCCCCCCAGAAGAAAAGGGAGGAGCTGGGGGTCAGAAAAAACAATCCTGAAATTCACATGGAGCCACAAAAAACCCTGAATACCTAAAGCAATGCTGAGAAAGAAGAACAAAGCTGGAAGCATCACACTCCCTGATTTCAAACTATATTACAAAGCTATAGTAATCAAAACAGTATGATATTTGTATAAAAACCAACATATAGACCAATGGAGCAGGATTGAGAATGCAGAAATAAACCTATGCATATATGGTCAACTAATATTTGACAAAGAAACCAAGAATAAATCAATGGAGAAAAGATAGTCTCTTCAATAAACAGTGCTAGAAAAAATTGGATATTCATGTACAAAAGAATGAAACTAGAATCCTATCATTTTCTTCTTCTTCTTTTTTTTTCTTTTGGTGAGGAAGATTGTCCCTGAGCTAACATCTATGCCAGTCTTCATCTATTTTGTATGTAGGATGCCACCACAGCATGGCTTGATGAGCAGTATGTAGCTTTGTACCCAGAATCCAAATCCACAAACCCCAGGCTGCCAAAGCAGAGCAAGCGAACTTAACCACTACGCCATCAGGCCAACCCCTAGCCCCTGACACTACTCATAAAAATTAACTCAAAATAAATTAAAGGCTTGAATGTAAGAGTTGGAACCATAAAACTCCTAGAAGAAAACAAAGAAAAAGCTCCTTGACATTGGTCTTGGCAATGATTTTTTGGATATGACACCTAAAGGACAAATAACAAAAGCAAAAACAAACAAGTAGGACTACATCAAACTAAAAAGCTTCTGTACAGCAAAAAAAAATAATAATAATAACGACAAACAACAAAATGAAAAGGCAACCTATGGAATGGGAGAAAATATTTGCAAACAATATATCTGATAAGGGGTTAATATCCAAAATATAAAAAGAACTCACACAACTCAATCATAAAAAAGCAATCCAACTGAAAAACGGGCAAAAGACCTGAATAGATATTTTCCAAAGAAGGCATATAAATGACCAAGAGGTACATGAAAACATGCTCAACACCACTAACCATCAGGGAAATACAAATCAAAACCACAATGAGGTATCACCTCTCACTTGTTAGAATAGCTATTCTCAAAAAGACAAGAGATAAGTGCTGGCAAGGATGTGGAAAAAAGGGAAGCCTTTTCACTGTTGGTGGGAATGTAAGTTGGTACAGCCACTATGGAAAACAGAACAGATTTTCATCAAAAAATTAAAAATAGAACTATCATATGACCCAGCAATCCCACTTCTGGGTGTACATCCAAGGAAAGGAAATCATTATCTCATATAGGTATCTGCACTCCCATGTCCATTGCAGCATTACTTACAATAGCCAAGACGTAAGTGATATCCAAGACAACCCAACTGATGAACGAATGGATAAGGACGTACAATGGAATATTATTCAGCCATAAAAAATGAAATCCTGTCATTTGTGACAACATGGGTGAACCTCGAAGGCATTATACTAAGCAAAATAAATCATACAGCAAGACAAACACTGTATGATCTCACTTATATGTGGAATCTAAAAACACCAAACTCATAGAAACAGAATCAATTGGGTAGTTGAGAGACGTGGAGAGTGTGGAGTAGGGGGAAAAGAGTGAAGCTGGTCCAGAGGTACAAACCTCCACTTATAAGATAAATAAATTTTGCAGATATAACATACGGCATAGTGACTACAGTTATCAATACCACCTTATATATTTGACAGTTGCTGAGAGAGCATATCTTAAAAGTTCTCATTACAAGAAAAACATTGTAACTATGTTAGGCAATGTATGCGTTAACTAAACTCATTTAGTAATCATTTCACCAGATATACTTCTGTTAAATCATCATGTTGTACATCTGAATCTTACCATATTAGAAGTTAATTCGATCTCAGTAAAGCTGGAGGAAAAAGAAAAAAAATTATCCAACATTACATGGCTGGCAAGTAGTGGAGCCAGGATTCCCTCATTCTTTCATTCAATGGTTATTAAGCTCCTAGTGTGTGCTGGGTATTACATCAGACTCCATGCATACAGACGGGAACACAATAGCCAAGGCAGCTGCTGCTCAGGTGGAGCTTGCCTTCTGATGGGGAAGACAGATAACAAACAACTAAGACAAGAAAGAAGCAACATAATGACAGATTGGGACAGTGCTATAAATAAATGAATACAGGATACAGTCAGGAGGATTCTGGAAGAGAGTGGGTGTTATCTGAGACAGGATGGTCAAGGATCTGTCTAGCTGCAAGTACAGCTCTTTCCATAACCACTTCCATCCCTCCAGTATGTCTCGGAAGTTTACATGGCAACCAATCTGGCTCCATGTGTTCAACAACTTCTTCAAGTCTAGCAAATGTTTGCAAAGCTTACCATTGCCAATGACTCCAGAATCTTTTCCTAAGATGCTGTAGAATTTACAAAGTGCTTCTCACTTTTAACAGGATAAAAAGGAGATCTGTTTCTGTATTGATACATAACCAGAGAGGAAGGATCGTAAGAAAATTGATTATTAATGTACGCTTTGCTGACTGTGGATTAATTAGTGACTGTAATCTGTAGGCTGCACGTGTGTGCAGGAGTGTCCCCCACATGATGTCATTTGAAGCAAGTTAAAACTCACTCTCCTCTCTCCCTCATCACTACCCCCCTCTCCTGGCCCCCACCAAATCCAGAAGGTCATTCCCACAAGTGTCCTGCAATACCTGAAATCCTCACCCTAGCAATCAAACACGTTATGGTGGCAAGAACAAGGAACACGTCCAAAGATGTGGCCTGAAGTTTAAACCTTTCGCTAGTTTTATGATCTTGAGGAAACCACTTACTGTCTAGGATTTTCAATTTCTGCAACTATAAATTGGAGGAAATGCCCTATTTCTGGAAAGGATATGAGCTAGAGTGTATGAAAATGTCAAAAGACTATGCAAAAATCATGAATATTGGTCCAGTTGAAATGCCAAGTTTACTTGGAGAAGGTATCTAACTCAGCGTGATTTAATTAGCTGGGCTCCTGCCACCCCTTATTGCTCTACTCTAGAGAACAGGACACACAAGGGCTTGTCTGATACAGCAGGGGGATTCAGGGTGCTGGGGAGACAGGGTAGACTCGTGAAATGAGAGCTTACTGTGCAGCACGAGAGCCCTGGAGACAGTGAGTTAACCAAACTCAAGGCCTTCATACATCTCAGTGAGTTAACCCAACTCAAGACATCCTTGAGGGGAACAAATAGCAAGAAAGAAAGTGTTGAAGAGCAACCCAGTCCACATCACATGACTCCGATTCCTCCAGTGCCTGGGCACAGGCCAGAAGACCACCACAGCCCAGCTGGGCCCCCATGTGAGAGTCACTCACAGAGGACCAACCAGGAAGGCATGATTATCAACAGAAATCAATACTTAGTAAAACTTGGCTGTAATTTCCAATGCACAACTCTGTACTCTCTCTGCCAACATTGTTCAAGGGTGAGGGCAAAGTCGACTTTCCAGAATACAATGACTGTAAGAGTTTGACCATCCCAGACCCACGAAGAGAAATAAATCCATAGGAAAATGGAGGGTATAAACTATAATGGTAAGCACAGAGACAATATATATGAGTCAATGTAATCAACTACTGACTCTTTTAAAAACAACTAGCTTTAATTGCTTAAAAATAAATACCAAGGAGGCGGCCCAGTGGCATAGTGGTGAAGTTGGCATGCTCTGCTCTTGTGGCCCAAGGTTCACAGTTTCAGATCCCAGGTGTGGACCTAGCACCGCTTGTCAAGCCATGCTATGGTGGCATCCCACATAAAATAGAGGAAGATTGATGCAGATGTTAGCTCGGCAACAATCTTCCTCAAGCAAAAAGAAGATTGGCAACAGATGTTAGCTCAGGGCCAATCTTACAAAAAAAAAGAATACCAAGATGGTCAAACTGTACAGGGTATTAAATCCTTGTGTTTTGGATAGGAAAAGAGATAAAATAACTTCAGATGGAGAAAAAATTTTAGTTAAGAGTGCATGCTAAAAATAAAAGGGCAATCTGAATAGAAACCCAACAAAATAAAAATGCAAATATAACTTTTAGCTTCTAAAAGCTAAAACTATAGGGCTTTTAGGTAAAACATAGAACATTATCTTTATGACCTTAGGGTTGGGCAAGATCTCCTACTCAGGACCATAACAGAACTAAAATCATAAAAAAAAATGATAAACTGGACTTGATCAAAATTAAATATTTCTGCTCATCAAAAGACACATTTAGAAAATTAAAAGGCAAGCCAAAAGCTGGGAAAAAATATTCTCAATACATATATCTCACAAAGGATTCATATCTGGAATACATAAAGAACTCTTACAAATGAACAATAAAAAGATAAAGCCATGCAACAAATAAGAGGACAAACACATATACCATAAGCCCCAGCCACTCCACTCCAAGATATTTACACGAGAAATTCTTTTTAAATATTCGCAAAAAGATATGTACATAGCAGCCTTATTCACAAAAATCAAAAATATTTCCAAACCCAAACGTCCATTAAAAGGTGACTGGATCAATAAATTTTGGCCTCTTTAAACTATGGGACATTACTCAGGCATAGCAATGAATGAAACTACTGATGCATACCACACACTGACGAATTTCAAAAAACATTGCATGAAGAGAATGAAGCCAGACACAAAAGAGTAAATACTATATGATTCCACTTATATAAAGTTCAAAAACAGGCAAAACTAATGCATGATGATAGAAGTCCAAAAGTGGTTGTCTCGGGGTGGGGCATTGACTGGAAAGGAGAACTTTCCATGGTGATGGAAGTAGTATATGTTTTGTGTGGTGGTTACACAGATGTAAGCAATTATCAAACCTAGCAAACTGAACACTTAAGATCTGTGCATTTCCTTATATGTAAATTATACCTCAATTTATTTTTTTACAATCCACAAAAGAAGTCTGATTGTGTTCCTGTAGTAACAATTAGAAAATATAGTAGAGGAGGAAAAAACTCATCCCAATAGCCATGAAACCTATAAAGTACATAGGAGTAAACATAGCAGAGGAAGTGCAAGACGCTCACAAAGAAAATTATAAAACGTTGAGAGTAGACCTAAATGAAGATAAATGAACTTTTGTAAAAATATTCACCCTCAAATGAATGAATAAATTCAATACAATTCCAATGAAATTCCCAACTTCATTTCACAGGTAGAAATCCACGGAACTTTAGAAATCAATTTGGCAATACCAAGTAAAGATGCACGTATAAATCTTAGAATTTCCACTTCTAGGAATACGTTCCAAGAAAAAGTCTTATCTTATGCACAAAAAGACAAGTACAAGAATGACCATTGTACCATTCTTTACAAAACACCAGTAAATACATAGGTTGCTTTAATTATTTCTGATTGCTGAATTGTTTCTTTGTAGCTGGAGAAAGGGTCTGCATGACGTTGATTCTTAGGAATTTAATGACAAATCCTTTGTGGACTAATTTCAGAGCCAATTTTTTAAAAATAATTTTTTATTCAAAATAATATGCATTCTGTGTTCGTTCGTTACCTCTTTACCTTTCTTCCTGGATTTAATTGCTTCCTCCCAGATTCATTTCACTTCTAGCTGGAATACATCCTTCAGGAATTCTTTCAAAGGGAATCCTCGGTAGTAATTACTATGAAACATTGTATGCCCCAAAATATCTTCATTTCAACCTCACATTAAATAATAATTTTGCTCATTATACAATTCTAGTTCTATTGTCTTTTCTTCACTTTGAAGATATTAATTCACTGCTTTCCCATATCTAGTGTAGTTGATTACATATGATTATATAAAGTATGATTATAATCTGATTTTCTTGTTCCTTTTGACTAATAGGTCTTTTATCTTTGAAAGATTTTAAAATTTCCTGATTTTCTTTGATATCCTTTAATGTCACTATGGAACATCTCTGTGCTAGGCCATCTCTCCTGTTCAGCACTCTCAGTGTCCTTTCAGTTCAGGATCTTTTCTCTTATTCTGTGATTCTGCTGAGGGAAATTTATGCTTCTACTTCAATCCTCCATCTCTCTCAACTTGACATCTCTTCATCCTTTTTCGATGCCTTCTGAGAAAACTCCTTGTTCCAATATTTCAGTCTACTAATATGTTCTTTGGCTGTATCCATTCTCATATGCAGCACATCCACTGAGTTCTTTATTTCTGTAATTATATTTAGGTACCTAATATTTTCAATTGGTCCTTCTTCCAATTTGCTCCTCCCTGCTTTATTTTTTCAATATTTTCCTTTCTCTCTAAGGATAATCACTATGCTTATTTTTTAAATTATTGTTCATACTGTTTCCTCTGGTTTAGTTTATTTCTTTTGTTAAATTTCTTTCACAGAACTTTTACTCCTCTCATGCCTATTTTTTCTTGTAAGCTCATCTTTTCTTCCCTTAAGACTACCAACTGTTTTGCAAATAATATCTACCTGGGAGAGATATAACAACTTAGGCTTTGCTTGTTCTCCAGGTGAGTTAAAGGAGGATAGTCTTCAAGGTAGAAAGTCTCAGAGGTTACAAGCTGAATCCCACCCTGCCACCACCACGCATTCCCCTGGCCTCTAGGGAACATCAATCGCTTCATCTCCAGGCACGTTCTCATAAGCAGACAGCCTCTGGTCTAAGTGCCTGGACCACTAGATGGAAGGAGAAGGCAAGATAAGGGAATGCTCAGGGGGCATACAGGTGTTGCGGTTACTGGCTTCTTACTTTGGCTCTGGAGCTGCCCTCACATTACCCCGCCACTTCTGCCTGGGACTGCTGCTTTCCTGCCCATAAAGGCAGGCAGTGGGGGGAATGTAGGGAAGAGAAAGGACACATTAGAAATCTCTCTGCCAGCCAATCCCTTGGATGTCCCTGGCCTTCTTCCTCTCCAGTCTCTCATTCCTCCCACTCTGGCAGCCACACACATTCATCTCCCTGGGGTTCTCACAGTTTTTGCATTAATGAAAATTGTTGAGACCCACCAATCTTTTTTTCCTGTGACATCTACATTGCTTGGTTCAGAGAAGAAAATCAACACCTTGCCAAGACTGAGCCCTGTGGGACTCCAGGAATATTAAGGCCATAAAACAAAAACTTTGTCAAGAGAAATTTTTTAAATAGCTGTAAGACAAGGGTACTGATGACTGAGTGCAGAGCTAGAGCACAGGCCAGCCCCTAGCTCAGGCTACACAGCTTTCCTGATCATCCTCAAACCAAAGAGAGAATTTCAGAATCAATCTAATTTAACCAAAGCTCACCAGGGGGACTAGGGAGCAAATACTTGCCTACTTTCAAAAATTGCTCAAAGGCAGTAACTCCTGAGAGGACTGAATAGACAGTGACAAAAATATATCCCACAGGACATAGTCCCTGCCCTTGTCTAATTCATCTTTTCCTTCAAACTTCCGTAGCTATCTGTTCCTTTCCCTCCTGATATCAAATCTTTGTCTATTCTAATTTTCTTTATTCTGTTCCAATAAAAAGATATAGCCAATGACTAGGATAAAGAGTCTTTCATGGGCTCTCATATTAGAAAGGCTACAATCTCGTTCCTTCAATGAATTCTAAGTAAACACTAATTACTCTGAGATTGAGCAAGACACTCCCCATGGCTCAATTATGGAAATTCAACTACAGGAGACACAATTGAGTGCCTCTTCTCTGCCAAAGGCAACTCAGTATTTGCATAGCGTCCTATGGAAAACTGGGAAAGGAAGCCATGACTTGAGCCTCGTGGACACTTGCCTTACTAGAGACATTTTCTCCTGATAAAACAGTATCAATTTAAAAGCCAAATCACTTGATAAAATGGCTGAAGAGTCCCTTATACAAGGCCCTTTGAGTAAGCATGAAACAAAAGTGCTGTCATTATTAACAATGAGATTGAAAATAAATCTTTAACTTAGTGAGTATCACAAGACTTCTCCCAAGCCCATCAACTGTAAAACAGGGACACAAGACCATCATCACAGGTTGTTGTGAGGATTCAAGACAACTAAGGATGTCCTGACCAATAATATAGCTTCCAGCATTGATGAGCATTTCCTATTTCTCCTCCTTTCTATGATTCTGGCCCTAAGTAGACCCACATGCAGACACGCAGACATACCACACCACCCTCTCAGCCTTTAGCTCTATCCTCCTCTCTATTCCCAACCTGTGGTTCTCTGAATAAAAGAAGCATCTGCTAAGACTCTATCCACCTGCCAAAGAAAGTTAAAATTAGAAAAAAGTAGACAATGACAAATCAAGATTCTTTAGTCTCTCCTTTCTTCTCCTTCCAAAGAAACATTAAACCTCAACCTTTTTTCCCCCATCACTGCTAAAACAGGAGAAGGTCTCAGAGAAAACCGGCCCATCCTCCAACAAGTTAGATATTATCTCCCATTGTACAGAAGAAGAAACTGAGGCCCCTAGAAGTTAAACGATTTTCCAAATATACCACAAGCACGTGGCAACAGGTGAACTAGAATGCGGGTTTCTGTCCTTCCTAAAACAGTATTCTTCCCATGCCTCCACACTGGAGGTTTTTAACTAGATGCTCAAGTATTCTCAACTCTTCATAGTCTATGCAAAGAGTTGGGAGGACACTGGTATTCTTCAATTTTTATTACTTCAAATCTCATCAACCATTTTACTTCACATCAAAAAATCTCTATGTCATTGTGGTGGGTTTCAACCACCTATGGTGGACTTTCTGCCACCCTTTGTTAATGGGCAATTCACCAGGCCAATACACGGTCACCATCTAGTGGTGAAAGCTACTAACTGCAGGCTATGCAGCACATTTTAGATTTTTTTCTGCACCCTCTTTACACTGTTCCCTTGCCCACATCCCACCTGTACCATTATTTCCAGCAAACTTCCAGAAACAATTTACAAAGGAAATAAGTACTTTCCAATTATATGAAACAAAGTAATTTTAAAATTATTTTGAGGTTTAGGCATTTACTAAATCAATACACTTAGATTCATATAAAGGTAACGACCTACCCTGCCAGCAGACTGTTCTTAGCAGCCTAGAGGCTTGACACGCAAGAGACATCAAGACAACACTAGATATGAACTACATGACAGATAATTGTAGACAACCGCAATTTGAGGTAAATTCTAGACTCTTCTCCACCAAAGGAGCTCTATGATCTTAGCAACTTCCTGAGAATCCAGCTCCTTAAGCAAAAACAGCTACTTCTAAAAAGGAAGTGAAGCCTGATTCTACTCTCAAACAAGGACTTATTGAACACCTACTATAGGCTTAAAAATAATAATATGAAGTAGGTTGGATTCAACAGTCCTCTAGCAATCTTGCTTTTCTCTCGGGGGAACACTCACTGTTCCATAGAGTCTATCTTCATATTAAACAAGTATGTTTTAAATGCCAAATTCTATCATCTTTTTCAGCCCTAGACATCATGAGATTCTCTGCAGCCTTTAGCACCACTGATCAAGTGCTCTTCCTAAGACTCACTCCCTCTTTAGTACCTTGGTCTGTGCTCTCTGGTTGGATGCCTACCTCTCTGATCACGCCTCTAGTTCTTAGGCCCTTCTTGCCTCCCAAGGTATGTATCCCCCAAAGATCTAGCTTGTACCTCCTCTTTTCATTCCTTTCACTTTATCTTGACAATCTATCACATTTGTGGCTTCAACTATCATGTCTATATCTTCATCCCTGATTTTTCTTCTAAGCTCTAGTTTCACATTTTTAGCTGCCTCCTGGATCTCTCCCACTGGAATTTCAAACCCAACATGTCTAAATCAAAGATCAGCAACTTCCCCTCCAAACTCCTCTTCATTCACCATTTCAATCAATCAGAGTCCATACTCTGCTGCTACTTTAACTCTTTCCTTTCCAAGTGCACTCTCACCTAACCAGTTCCAGGGACAGTCAGTTCTGCATCTGCATTGATCTCTCACCATCCCTTTCTCCCGTCTCTCCCCGAGGCCACTGCTCTGATTCAGGCTCTCGTTCTCTTCTACTCTGACCAACTATTATTGGTTCTACGTCTATTTGTTGAGAACCTATTATGAACAGGCATTTCCTAAGCACTGGGAATATAGGAGGGACCAAGGAGACAGCAGCCTTGCTCTGATGGGGTTTATATGCTATTGAAGGGAAAGAGAAAACAAACCAATATGAGGAATGAAGAAAGGCATAAAGAAAAACTTCAACCTTCTCATCCTTGTCTCTGTGATTCAACAAGATCTCTATCATCATCTCAAATCTTTAGTTTCCTAGTTATTCTGCTCTACTCATTGTATGTGACCTGTAACGAAACTCAAAAAAATTCAGTTCTACAAAGTTGACGGCAAAAAGGGGAAAAGTAAAAGTCTAAATTATTTCCCCAAACCTGAAACTCTTGCTTAACTTTAAAATCATTTTCACAAATTATCAACTTCTAAACTTCTGAGGGTGGATGAAGTTAATTAGGCAAAAAATTGTACATACGCCTTGTCACAGCAAAAACTGAAACAATTGGCTTTTGTTATTAGGAGGCAAATTAGTAGTGTGTGCCCATTTTGATTATTTAGTTGGAAACAAAAGTCTAAATTATGTTTATTGTCCTTACTGGAAGGTATTAACCTATCACATTGACGATTATTGAGCTTAAAATGCAATCAACAAGACTTGTGTTTGTTCATATTCTCAGTCTTAATTGCTGGGTTTTGCCTTATATACTTGAGTGATTGATTTATTAATTCTTTCTGTCATTTAACAAACATTTAGAGAATGCCTACCATGGGCCAGACATGGTGCTGCTTTCCAGGGTAGAGAAATACAACTTTCTGAATGTCCTCCAGAAATGTGCCGTCGAGCATGATGAGGATTTGTGAAATAGTGAGAGAGATCAGAGTTATAATAGAAACTCAGACCAAGTTCTGTGGGAAAAGGATGGTTAGGAGTCAAGTAAAGCTTCACCCAAAGGTGACACTTAGGGTGGGTCTTGAGGGATGAGTGCTTTTCAGTCAAGATGGAGAAGGATATTTCAGACAGAAGGAAAAACTATGTACTCAGCAGTGTGACACAGAGGGACATTATCTACCGTGGAATCTGCCAACACATGATGTAAGAGTCTCAACTTTAGATACCAGTGGGGGAATAACCCAGCTATCAAATTCGAACAGAAATACCAATATAACACTACACTTGCTCAACATTGGCAGATATTACCTAGTGTCTCACGTTAGCTTATTTGACATGTACTCAAATGACTCGTGATCATGCAATATGGATAGATATACACATGAATCCACTCCAAAAGCATAAATCGCCGCTAAACTTTCAGCCAGTGACTCTGCCTTTAACCATTTCAGAATTCCCCCAAGACTTTACATTAACACACTATCAGCGTGCCCAGTTTTCCCAAGGCAACCATGAATTTGTTACAGGAAACTTTAGCTCTGCCGGCTGGTTTGTGTTATCTAGCATGTGACTGTTTGTGTTGTTACCACAGCAACAGGTGGACAGTTAAATTTGGCATGGAATATGTGATACTGCTAAAATATTGCTTTATGAAGTACTTTCTGGTACTATTTCCACCGGAAGTGTTAAAGATAATATAATCAGCCACTGTCTCTGAGGAGGAATCAAAACAGAAGAAGACAGAAGAAAATAAGGGGCTGGAGTCCAAAAGGGTTTCAGAGACCACATCGTGTGGTAAGGAATCAATAGCTCTTACTGGAAAAGTCTCTGAGGCAAACAGTGGGTTAAACAATGCTAATAATGCCAATGTGACCTTCACCCTCCCAAAGAAGAGGGTGCTCATGCTTTACAACCTACTTGACCACGGATCACTTTCTCACCTAGAGGCTCAAGGAACTTCCGTGAAACATACGTTGAGGAAATGCCAAGTTAGATAATATTATAAGCTTGAAAAAAACTATATTAAGAACCTTAAATGCATATTACTAAGTGAAAGAGCCAGTCTGAAAAGGTTACATACTATTTGATTCGAACTACATGACATTCTGGAAAAGGTAAAACCATAAAGACAGTAAAAAGATCAGTGGTTGCCAGGGGCTGGGGGTGGGAAACAATAAACAGGCAAAGCACACGTTTTTAGGGCAGTGAAACTATCTTGTATGATACTATTGTGGGGGATCAGAATTTGCCACCCAAAAATGTGTCTCTTTGGCTTTTTTTTTTTTAAAGATTTTATTTTTTTCCTTTTTCTCCCCAAAGCCCCCCGGTACATAGTTGTATATTCTTCATTGTGGGTCCTTCTAGTTGTGGCATGTGGGATGCTGCCTCAGGGTGGTCTGATGAGCAGTGCCATGTCCCCGCCCAGGATTCGAACCAACGAAACACTGGGCCACCTGCAGCAGAGCACGCGAACTTAACCACTCGGCCACGGGGCCAGCCCCTCTTTGGCTTATTTTTAAGAACAAAAGACTCAAAAAGAAACTTTGACCTTCCCCCAACTGCCTAAAAGAATTTAAGATAGAAGGCCTATTCCAGGAAGGAGCTAATACCATAAGATAATTATAATATAAAATAAACTACATGTGGTAGACAGAGAAGAATCTAGCAAGGACCATTTAATCAAAATCAGTCTTCCCCATGTCTCATTGTCTTTACAGGGAATAGTCAACATTTTTTTAATCAAATATTTGCTCTTCCATCTCCATGTAATTGCCTTCCTCCTCTTCGAGGTCCCAAACCACTACTCCCCACATCCTCCTTTGTCTTTAGCTGAAGATAGTATTTAAGGTGGTGGCTTCAGCCATTTGGCAAGTTTCTCAGTTTCCCTGGGTTTCTCCCATGTATACATGTTATTAAACTTTGATTTTCTCCCGTTATTGTCTCATGTCAACTTAAATTCTTAGACCAACCAGAAGGACCTAGAGGGTAGATGAATATTTCTTCCTCCCCTAAATTATAATGGTGGATATATCATGTCATTATACATTTGTCCAAACCCATGGACTGTACAACACCAAGAATGAACCCTAATGGTAACTATGGATGTTGGGGGACAATGATGTGCCGATGTAGGTTCACTGTAACAAATGTGACACTCTGGTGGGGGGTATTGATAGGGTATGGGAGGCTGTGCATATGTGAAGTCACAGGGTACACGGGAAAACTCTGTACTTTCTGCAAAATTTTGCTGTGATGCAGCCTCCCTAAAAAGTAAAAGTCTACTTTTAAAAATTTTATTATGTTCTATGTAGGAAAACTACAAAATCAGAGGAACAGCCTCTCACTGAGCTGTGATCTCCAAGGTCCCTTCTCTGTATGTTGAAAATAGTGCTCCAGGTGAACAATTGTTCACTGAGCCCCATACTAGGCACTGTGGTAGAAACAGGAGAAGCAGAAATCTTGGTCCCCAAGAGTTTGCAATCTGACTGGGAAGCAGGAAAAATGAGAGATAGATATAAAACAACAAGAAAAACATATTTAGCTAATATTTAGTGGGTACACCTCATGTGCCAGTCATGATGGTAGGCGTAGGCATTTAGTGATGAATTGTGGTCCTTCTCTTCATAGGTGGTGAGAAAAATACTGAATAAGCAAAAACACAATTGAGAATGCGTTATGCAGCCTAACAAAGGCAGCTTAACCTCGAATCTTCTTTAGAAGGCTTTTCTGAAGAAGTGACATTGGAACTGAAATATAAGATACCAATCAGTTGAAAATTCAAGGGAACAGTGTTCTAGGCAGAGGAACAGTATGTGTAAAATCCCTGAGGTGGGAACAGCTTTCAGTTCCTGGAACCAAAAGATGCCATTGCAAAGAGGAGAGTGTCCGAGAGGAGAATGGAGAGGTCGCCAGGGCCCAGCATGCAGGGCCTTGAGGACAAGTTAAGGAGTTTATCTGTTATTCCAATGGAAATGGGAAGCCTTTGAAGGGTTTTAGGCAGAGAAGTATCATAATCTGCTTAATGTTTCAACAGCCTAGGACTCTAGGAACCCCTCACTCATTAAGTTTGCCGATTCAGTCACTGATTCATTCTCTGAGAGAATGAATTCCAGAGAAAGAGGGAGCCACTTGCGTTGAAGTTTAAGTGTGACTTCAGCCAAAAGCTCTAGCTGGTCATGAGGGGTGGGGCAGACTTATGAGAAAGCTTACTGTACAACTGAAGAAGCCTCTGTCAGTAGGGCAGTATCCGTATGTGCCAGTCGGGGGGGGGGGGGGGGGGGGGGTGTAGGTTTTCCATTCACAGAGCTTGGTTTGAGCCAGCAGGAGAGGAAGATACTAGTAAAAGGAAGGACAAACTGAAAGGTCACACTCATTCCTTAGCATCAGTGCACGGTTTTCATTCCCGAGCCTCTGCAATGGTAACAGTTTTCTCTGAGAGATATGCTACCACCAGTAGTCACAACTAATGCCTTAGCCAGGAAATAGTCCATAATCAGCTAAAAGCAAGATAGGTCCCAACTGAATGGAACTCAGTAGAAAGAAACAGGCCATTTGGTACAGGCCTCCCCTCCTCTGCATCTTTTTCTTGACCAGTGCTCAACTAGGATCAGGAGACCCAGTTCTAGACTCTCCTGTCACAATCAGCTGTGTGACCTTGAGTAAGCCACTTCACTTCTCTGAGCCCTTTTCTTCCATCACCTGTAACTAGTGAGAGTTGAACTATATGCTCATGAAGGTCCTTTTCCATTCGAACTTTGATTCTATGATTCTCTCTACCGAAAGCAAGCCCATCCTTGAGACCTCTCACAGCAGCAGTGAGGGGTGGAGAGGGAAGTGGAGAGGAGGCAAAGGAGAGGGGAAGAAGGAAGGTTCTGCATTTTAACAGCTGCTGACTTCACACCAGCCTTGTAACCTGCCTGGGTCACTCCCTGGTGACAAGGACTGGGCTTGTTAAAGAGCAGCTCAGGGGCTGTGAGAATCCCCAGAAGCAGACGCATTCTGCCGTGTGCTCCACACAGCCCGTTTCCTTCCCAACCCTCCAAGCAAGTCCATGATGCACGATTCTACCTCAAACTACCAAGGCGGGGAGAGCCACCCACTGGGGAGGCAGAGAGCTTCCGAGTGCGCCTGCTCGCCAGGAGTCACTGATGATAACCAAAGACTGCAAGATCGGATTGCTTTTGAACATATCCAAAGTTTGGCTTTTACAGATTAAAAAATCTGATTTTATTAGTGATTTTCGAAATGGTTTGTATTCTGACATGATATTCTCATACAAAGCAGTATAAGGGGGGGATAAAAATCAAATCAAGATAAGATTTGCCCTGTTGACAATTGTTGAAACTGCATGATGGGTACATGTGGATTCCTATACTATTCTTTTTTAGTTTCATATCTATTTGAAATTTCGCATATTAAAGTTTTAAAAGTAGAGTGAATTTGGAAACTCTACAATGTACCCATGTTGCATTTTACAAATATATGTGTAAGTTCCCTGAATAAAACTAGCTGGCTGGAAAGATCAGGGATCAGCAAACTATGGCCTATTGCTTGTTTTTGTAAACAAAGTTTTATTAGAACACAGACATGCTCTTTTTTTTTTTTTTTTTTTGGAGGAAGATTAGCCCTGAGCTAACTACTGCCAGTCTTCCTCTTTTTGCTGAGGAAGCCTGGCCCTGAACTAACATCCATGCCCATCTTCCTCTACTTTATATGTGGGACACCTGCCACAGCATGGCTTGCCAAGCGGTGCCGGGATCCGAACCGGCGGACCCCGGGCCGCCGGGAAGCAGAATATGCAAACTTAACTGCTGCGCCACCGGGCCGGCCCCCATGCTCATTTTTTATGTATTGTCTATGGGTGCGTTGGTGCTACAACACCCAAACTGAGTAGTTGCAACAGGGACCATGTGGCCCGCAAAGCCAACCATGTACCGTATGGCCTATACAGAAAAAGTTTGCTGACCCTAATCTACAGATTGTAGGTTAAGCAACCTTTTGCTGGCGTGTACCTTGGAGACTACAAACACCTGATCCCAACTCTAATCCCTCAGACTGAGCCGTGACATTAAATGTCCAACAGGAACAAATAGCTAGTCAGGGCTGTCTGATAGAACTATCCGTGATGACGGAAATGTCTATATCTGCATTTACTTATACAGCGGCCACTAGCCACGTGTTATTACTGAGCATCTAAAATGTGTCTAGGGAGACTAAGGAAGTGAATTCTTTATTTAATTTTAATTAATTGAAATGTAAATAGCCACAGATGGCTAGTGACTACCATATTGGACAGCACAGAGCTAGAATTCTGATACCTTACCCAGTGGAGTGCTGGTAAATGTTTAATAACAAGGCAGGTGCATGCACGTATATGTACACGCACACACCTTGATTTGTAAATTTGGCAAATTCACTGATTTCCATGGTGTAAATACTCCCACTGTGGTAGATTTCAAACTACCAAAAGCAGAGTTGAGAAGAGATGCACAGGACGACTCTCATGGGCCAGCACCTGCCAGTTCCAGCACACCAATGGCCAGCCCTCCGTTTTGGGAGCTAAAGCATACAAGGTAGCAAAGAAGCTCAGATAAGCCAGAGGTGACCAGAGATACAGGATTCATTTGTGGCTCTGAATTAAGGCAGAAAAAGAGAACAAGTACCAAAAGCAAACTTGTCTCAAACACGGGAAGGACAACTAAGGAAGAAAGTGGAACCTAAAAGGACAACGCAGGGAGAAAAGTTAAATGACTACAGAACAGCCTCCTTCCAACTTAGCCTCATCTCTTTTGAGGAACACTCCATGTTGAGGAAGATCCCTTTCCCTAGGTCTGGGACTACTGGTGCCCAAGAAAACCAAAAGTAAACAATGTTACTGACTTCTCAAATCTAGAATGCTTGAAGATTCAAAATAAGTTTAGTGTTAGCAATAGAAATCATCCCAGCAGCAATCCTGCTTCAAACCTACTGCCATAAAAAGAACCAGACTGCAGAGGGAGAGGGGCAGAGGTAACTAGCAAACAGACAGCCTGCTAAAAGTAATTTGTCACCGACTCAAAATAGAATCAGAGATCTTCTAGGCTGGCAAGGCCTGGACTCCCATTCCTCTGATTCCAGTCATGGAGCATGAAGACTTTTATCCTTAGGGTGCGTTGTCACTGAAGGAGCCACCCACTCGCCTTAGGCACTGTTTTAAGATGGGGAAAGAGTGGGAAGAGAAATTGAGCTGTCTGGCACAGGACACAAGGAGAGCTGAGGAGCAGGGAGGAGAAAAGAACAGGATGAAGCTTATGGAAGTAAAAGGGGCAAGGAAGAAAATGGGGGGACAGGGAATCCTAGAAGTAAGAAGCCAAACTAAACTGAATACAAGCAAATACTGTAGAAGACATCAAAGACCCAGGGCACCAGAAAAGGGTGGAAGGGTAGAAAAGTCAGTGAAGCATTCAATAAATACTTCCTGAGCTGCATCAGTAACCTAGGTGCTGTGCTGCAGAAACAAGGTAAGTAATGCCCAGGCCCGAGCCCCAGGTGCATACTCATGAGGGGGAGAGAGCTGTAAACAGGAAGTTACAATATGGGATGATGGGGTTGATGGGGAAGGGGAAGTTTTGGAAGTAGAACATCTAACCCAGCCCTGGGGAGTCAGGGAATTATTCCTAAAAGAAATGTCATCATCAAGACCAGAATCCGAAGAACACGTGAACAGGAACTAACCAGGAAAGAACAGTCCGGAAAGCCAGAGTGGTATCTATCAAGACTTAGGGCCAGAGTATGCCTAGTCCACTGGTGTGGGACCAAACATCCCTGTTAGCCTGGGATGGCCCTAGTTTGTTCTTCTCGTCCAGGTGTAACTATCAATAACTAATTATCAATAAACACACTTTAAAAATGTCCCCGTTTTGGATGATAAGTTATGTGGTCTCTACCTTCTGGCAGGACTTGGAAGAAAAAGGAATCTGAAGAGACAAAGACAGTGGCTGGCCCCTGCCCCTCACTTCCCACCTCCCTGCTTTCTGCTGCAAAAGGAATCTATGCGGAGTCCCGGGGGCCTGGCAATAGAGCAAGTGTGTTCTGGAAGGGTAGACCAGCAGAATGATGAGTGGCAAGCCGATTAAGGGCAGGTCCTGCCAGTCCAGGGAAACAAATGGGAAAAGTCAGACTGAAGGAAAAGAAGAGTGTTTCTGAATGCCCCAATGGAGTGGAGCTGCCAAACCCCGGGAAGTGATTTAAAAGTGCCTCCAGGTAAAACCAGAGAGAAACTTAACTACTATCACCAGTTAGCATAGAATTTTGACCTTTCATCTAAATTATTTGGAGCAAATGTACAGGGGAATTTAATTTTAGAAAACGGGCAAAGAGAGTCAGAGCTAGACTTCCTCCTCCAACACACACAACACAGGTGGAGAAGCCGGGGTGGAGCTGAAGTTCCTCAAATGCTCGGTTGCCATCACAACGGAAGAGAATATAACCTCTTTGTTACCAGGGCAGGCAATTATGTGAGTGTTCCTGGAAACCTAAGCCCTTTTGTGAGTTAGAGATGATGGAACAATAACGAAAGAAAGACAATCCTTTTATCACCAGAAAATAAGTGTTAGTTTTCAGACAACACTTCCGCATCTCGATGCCTGGGTGATGTTTTTCAGTGACCAACACAGGACTTAGGAAAAGACGTCGTGTCATGCTGTTCAAGGTCACTGAGATCTGGCCTTGCCCCCAGGTGTCAGGTGGGTAGAGCTGACCTGGAGACTGAGGTAGGATGTTTGAGGTACCCAGTACTGTCCTGGATCATTGGTTCCAGGTAATTCTGTCGGTCAGCCAGACAGGGAGTCAGGGAATCTTGCCTTACCATCTTTGTTTGCCTTCTTACTGAACCCTCTATGGCATCTCCTCTCCCATCCCAGTTTCCCCATTCCTACTTGTTCTTTTATTTCAGTTCAGTGGAGTTCCCAAACTACCCGCAGAATCACTGGGAAAGCGACCAGTATTACTCTTCATCAGTGGCTGGTCCCACCAGTAGCCATCATTGTACTAGACTCTACTAGTCTTGACCTGTCCTGCCTTCATGGGCACCCACATTTCCATTAAGGGAGAGACTCGGGCAGTTGGGTGTCCTTTACCAAGAAACCTTACTTAGCCAAAATATTCAAGGAGGGAGAACTGCTCATTCCAGTCAATCTTATTCTCTAGTAAACAAAGGATTCAAGACCAGGGCCAGAATTTCAGTAGGCTGTGGTACAAAGGGGAGATATGAGAGAGACCTTCATTGCCTACTGTTTATACCTGAAACCCGTGGACTCAAAATATCAAAAACAAGTACTTTGGAAATCATCTATCTCAGCCTATTCATTTTATAGATAAATTGAGGCCTAAAGAGATTATTACCCAAATCCACATAATTCATTATAACAAAAGGATGTGTTACAATAGGAATGCCATATGTGACAGGCAGAGACAGGCCCACTTTGAGCTGCATCTGATGACCAGCAGGCTTTCTTCTTGATAAGAGAACATGCATAGTTTGATAAATAGTTATTGGTCAAAAGTCTAACATGTGGTCCCCAGTATGCAGTCAAGAAGGGAGGCATAGAGGCTGGCACTCAGATGGAAAGGCACCCAGATGGAGAGATCCATTTATCCCAGCATCTCTTAGAATTACTCTATTTGGGTCAAGGTTATATTTTCTGCAGGGCTGGAAGACTTGCAAGAAAAAACAATTGGTCCTGGCCACTTATTCTTGGTTAGTCCAAGAAAAGGACAAAATTATCCTTTTTATCCATAGCAAGTAAAGTGTGGCCAGTAAAATCAGCAATTAGATGGACTTCAAGCAACAGCAAACATTCAGAATTTGCTGCACTTTGGAATATCAACTAGAATGACTACTAGATATGAGAGGAAAATGGAAAATTAGGAATAGAACACTAAAAGGAAAAACAATAGGGTTGTTTTCTAGATTTTACTGAGACTTCATACCTGTAACTCTCTGAAGTGGGAACCAGGCTCATTTTTATGGTTAAAAATGCCTGTTTATACTCAAGTGCCCTGTGGACATATCATCCCAAGTGTCATCATGGCCAATAGCAAGACTGTTGAAGTAAAACCTATAAAACCATGACTTGACCCAGAGGACTCCTCAGAGAGAGGTCACAGTTAAAGAGACATAGTCCAGTAAACCAAAACATATTTTCAAAATAACTTTGCTAGTGTTTATCAAATACTGTGAATGGAGGTACATCTCATAAGGTTCCTTTCCTTCCCCATCCACTTTCCTCACACCTGCAGTTCACAGAATGCCTCTCCAATCCAAACCTTTCAAAGAAAACTCTTCCCCCAGCTCCATCCCAAGCCTCTTGTTTCCCTCATCACTTTCCCCCTCCATCCAACTACATTGCAAAAGTCTATAAAACCTCCCCAGCAGAGACAGAACACTGCTTCAACAAAGGCAGAGAAGACATTAAGCCAGCCTTCCCTCTCCCTCCATCTTGAGCAGATTAGATGAAGAAATGGCGGGACTCTCATTTATGAATAAGTTTAACCCCTCATGAGTAAGACATGGGTAGATCTACTAAACATTTAAAATAAGCTATTAAAGGATAATTTTTCTTCAAGGTAAAGCATGACTCGTACAAAGAGACACATCTGTATGAAAAATTTTATTTTACTTATTAGTTAATGAGGGAACCCGTAAGATGTTATAACAAATAAAAAGGAAAATCAAGAGCAGACACATACACAGGCAATCAGGAATGCTGAAATCATGCAAGTTCAAAGAATGAAAGATGCACAGCCCAAGAAGATCAGATAATCCAGAAAGAGGCACTATATAACATCTGGTAATCCATTGAAGGGACTCTGCAATCATTTTTTTGCCCATTTCAAAGTTGTTCTCAATTCTTCCGGGCAAGGTCTAGCATTTCCACATTGACAAGGGCCCTGCTGTCCCTGCTAGTGTCTACCTGCTGGCATTCACCCAATTCCTGTGCCAAAATGGCCAATCCAGATGTGGAAAGAGCTATCACTCATCTTGGCGAAACTCACTGGCACCCTGAATACTCTTTAGTCCCACCACACTATCCTATAGAGCAGGAAGAATCCCACTCCCTGAACTTCATGCATATTTTGCTAAATAAACCTGAGAGGATGCCTTTTACCTCTAATGCTATATGGTGGTCTTGGTGACATAAGCCACCTTATTTTTAGCCCTGTCTTCCTAACATCCAGGTATTATTCCACAGGGACTAGACCAGAGGATGGCCTGAGTGTTTACCGCTAGCTATATTCAAGATCAGCACTCCATTTCATCAGGAAGACTCTCACCCTGGCTGACAGGACCCATTCTCATTTCTACCCCCCCCCACCCCTCCCCTTTCTGCCTCTCTCCTCCCTCCCACTCCCCTCCCCCAACACAGTTTTTTCCCAGATGCTCCATAGTCCCCCAAGCAAACAGATTATTGGCAGGTACAACCCACCATTCCTTAAGACTCAACTAAATCCTGAGGTAAGAACCTCAGCTAAAAGCCCTCAAGCTAAAAGCCCTTCTACTTAGAAGTGTCTTCCTGGAGAAGGAGGGTGGCGTGCAATGCTGTGGAGAGCTCAGTCTTCTGCCTCAGAAAGATCAGAATTTTAATCCCAGATGTGTCATTATCTGTAAAATTAGATTAATAATATCAACTTTTTAGGGTTGAGGATAAAAATGAAATAGTGTATGTAAAATATGCTGCAAAGGTATCTATTATTTTTATTTTTCATTATCCTGTTGGTCACTCTAAGGGCTGGTAGCTACCCTGGCTTTGCTCCCATCAATATTATTTATCAGTTGCATTCTGCATCTCATCTCCATAAAAGGCCTCTCATCTCCCCTCCCATGTGGTTCATCTGTATGTTTCCTATCTCCCTTTGCTCCAGGCTTAATGTCTCCCACTTTACTCGCTGATGAAAGCGTGCACCCAGTTCTGATGCTCTGACCGCTATACTGTATACCTGCACTGACACTAGCCCTCAGCAGTTATGCGTCTATAAAAAGAAAGGCTGCCCCATCCCATTTACACAAGGCCCCTGGCATCCAGTACCTAGCCATTGAAATTGCCTTGGTTTTGAATAGAAGTTTGTCAAAATCTTCATAAAGGGCTCATATGCAATTCCATTATCAAGAGGCTTGTCCAGAAATGACAATGGTAATGAAAAATATTGACTAGAGCAGCAAAGCTCAAATTTTTAGCAGTCAAAATTACACCTTTTCATTAGACTGAGGCCCCAGAGAGAAAAAAAAAAAAGATAATTAAGCAGACTTATGATGAAAAGTTACAGATAACTTCTTCCTGTTCAAGGTAACCAGAAGTGCAGACACTCAGAGAAGGAAGCATGTTGTGCAGAAGTCTAGGGGAATGGCCTCCAGGGGCATTTAAATTGTCATCTCTTCCCACAGCAGCTTCTTCCTCCCCAGTCCTCAGAGGCAGCCTCTGAGTCAATGTCAGTAGCATGCGACATCTCTGACCTCCTGGAGAGATGCAGGGAGCTCAACAGCAACAAATAGACCCCGTAGAAGAAACTCCAGAAGGCAATGTCCAGACTCGCACAGCACACCACTAGCCTTTGCTCAAAATCCACCAGGAGTTGGCTGTTGCCTACTGTATCAAGCCCTAACTACTCAGCTTGGCACCCAAGGTCGTCTTCAGACCAGCACAGGCCTGCTTTCCGCATCTGTGCTCCACTGCTCCCCCTACCCACCCCCATGCTGGTTAATCAACTCCTTCCCCACACTGTGCCCCGACCACTTCACCTTTGTTCATGCTGTGCCCACAATCACCTTTTCCAACCCTCATTCATGCCTTGATTCTCCAAACTCTCATCACACTGATGTCTTTATTTGTTCAAGGTCTGTTACTATCCTCTCCTTAATTAGACTGTGCATTCATCAAAAAAAGGGATGGGAATGTTTACATTTCTGTATACCCATAGTCCCTACCACAAGGCTGAATTCATAATAAGTTTTCAATAAATGTCACTGAACAGTTAACTCTCTTCTAGGTAAACAGAGCTGAATGTAAATGAGCATATTTTATGTCAAAGGTGAAGGGAAAACAAGGGAAAAGAATTCATGTTTGATGAATTCTAACTAGAAACTACACTGTGCTTCCCACGTTATCTTATGAATTCCTTGCAACGTCTATGAAATTGTGCTATCCCATTTTACAGATTAAAAAAAAAAAAATTCCAGAGACATTAAGCAACTCTGCCAAGGGTAGGACAATTTGTAAACAGAGCACAATTCATATTCACCTCAATCTAACTCCAAAGCATATGCTCATTCCAAGAATTTTTATCATCATCATCACCATAGCCATTCTCATCTGCAGTAGCACTGAGCCATTTAACTACAGAGAGACCTTTAATGGGTGCTCTCTGCATCTTTTCAGGCTACAGACCTTAGGTAGACAATAGAAGACAGGAACCTATCCATGACAAGGAAAAACTTTTACTCTTTCCTTGACCACTTTCCAGAAGAGTCCACCAAACAAGCAAGGAGCATATGTTCCAAAAGGCCCCCACCCACATATTGATTCTTCTCCCATCTTTGACCAATTCACTGACTGGAGCAATGGTGAAGACTTGGGTCATTTGAATACACAAAAAACTCAAAGGTAGTTCAAGGAAAGGAAAATTAGGGAAAGTCCTTACTCCGCCACATCCTAGTTGTGTGTCCCTGGATAAGTCTCTTCACTTCTTTGAGCTTTAGTTTCCTCATCAGTAACAGGATCCTTTGAGACTCCACAAGATGATGTGACACTAAGTGCTATAAAAATGTTGAAAGTAAAGATCCTAAATTCTCACATTAAAGTATAGATTTGACCTTACCTTTTTTGGAGAAGATATTTAACCAAATAAAGTGATTTCTGCAGAAGAATAATTTTATTTATTTATTTATTTTTTTGAGGAAGATTAGTCCTGAGCTAACATCTGCTGCCAATCCTCCTCTTTTTGCTGAGGAAGACTGGCCCTGAGCTAACATCTGTGCCCATCTTCCTCTACTTTATACGTGGGACGCCTACCACAGCATGGCTTGCCCAGCAGTGCCATGTCTGCACCCAGGATCCAAACTGGTGAACCCTGGGCCACCGAAGCCGAATGTGCACACTTAACCACTATACCACCGGGCCAGCCCCCTGAAGAAGAATAATTTTAAAAGGACAAAATTGCACCTCTTGCACAAATACAAAATATAAAATAAATATATGTCAAATATTTTATTTTAACTCAAGTAGTGAGATAATTAGTACAATGTTAGAATCAATTTAAAGGAGAATTCAAAGAATACACTACGTATACACGATAAGGAATGCTGAATTTACGAATGGATGTAGTCAATATCCACATGGCAATAATCAATTGCATTCCATGGGAAAAATTTTGTTTGCATTTCTACTGACAAGAATCATTTGTGTTATACTTAGCATTCTACAACTTAAAGATTAAATAACAGCTCAAAGACAATGGGAGTAGGTCACTATAGAATCAGATAATCCAGATGGATATGCTAGACAACACCTAGGATTCCATACGATATCCAGTAATTTTTTCTTCCATTGCAAAATCTTTCACAATTTTTCCTTACATGGTTAACATGTATCCCATCTTGCCAAGATCCTGTCCCACGGGAGAAGCAAGAAAACAATGACAGAGTCAACAATGAAGAAGGGAAGAGTAATCTGAACAGTCAGAGGTCCATAAACCAGACCTTGCTTCCCTGACCTTACAGGACATCCCCTGTTTAGTGAGCTTACCTCAGCATATCCGGATGAGAGCCCACCCTGGGCGAGTGCTCAAGCAGCATTCCATGCCTTAACCCAGCATTCTCTCTGAAGGAGGTCCTCAGGAATGATTTAGGATTAGGTCCCTGCTATGTAATAAGTCAGTGTTGCCAAGGAAGCAAGACCCTCAATATCACCTGGGAGCCTGTAAGAATGCAGACTTTCAGGCCACATGTTTGACCTCCTGAATCAGAATCTGCATTTTTAACATGATACCCACATGATTTGTATGAAAATGAAAGTTTAAGAAGCAGCGGTTTGAGTAATCATATCTCTATAACTGATTATCTGTGTCACCTTGATCAAGTCAATTCACTTCTCTAGGCCTCAGTTTCCTCATCTGTAAAATAAGAAGGCCAGGTCAGTGGTCTTAGAGGTCCCCTCCTGGTCTCTGAATACTCCTTACAAAGGTTTTTTTCTGATGTCAAGCTCCAAGTTAATGCCATGCCAGCAACTTGTGGAGCTGGGGTCATACAGAGATTTAGCGAAGGCTTGCTTACATTTTCCTCTTCTTGACCTTCTTTGGAGAAGATAAATTGACACAGTGACCATAAAGATATTATCCCTCATTCTGGGGCACCAATGATGTGCCCAGTTTCCCTGATAACCAAATAAATAAGAAATCTTACCATCTGCTTTCAAGTCAGGATTTTCCACAGTTTTGCTCCCTGATTGAGTGTATTGCTTTTAAAAGTCCCAAAATAATCAATTCTGACAAGATTCAGATACGCTTTTCAAATTATAAAAGCATGCAACACAAATTTCCTGACAACTTGATAAAAATGAGAAAGTGAATTACTAGTTTCCTATTTTTAACTTGTTTTCTTCGAGCAAGCCTGCTCATTCTGCAGGGAACCTGTGACCCCAGAGCAGCCCAAAGGAGCATAGAACTTTACAAAGCCCTGCCCCCACCATGGCAACGTACAGCCCCCTCTGTAGACAGCCAGAATTCCACTTAGTCCATGTTTGAGGGATGTGGAGGAGTGAGGGGGAGGAATCACGTAAGGAAGCTTCCAGGTGGATGCAAATAGTACTACCTACATGCAGATGAGGTGTTTTTCCTCATTGTTCTTCAATCCACGCACATTGCTACTATCCCAGAATGGTTTCCCAGCTGAACTCAACGTCTGCTTGAAGTTTATGTAGAGCACAAAGATTCTGGTACCCATGAGTTCCACAGCAATATTCAAGCTCTACTTAGCATCATTGCTCAAGAAAAACTAGTTGCAGCCATTTCCCACATTTGTCCATTCAGTTGCCCCCTCTGCCCCTGGATACTAGGACCCTCCTGCTGCCAAACTAATCTCTTCTCTCTCCCCAGATTACTCAACGGTTTGATGAAAATTTGTAGAACACTTACTGTCTGCCAAGTCCTGTGTTAAGAGCTTGGGCTTTGGTGGTAAACAACACATAGGCCTAGATCTCTCGTGAAGCTCAGAGTTTGGTGGGTTTCATGGATCTTGTAATGATAGAGACAAACTCACTTCAGCATGTAATTTCAGCCTGTAACAGGGGGTGCTGATCTGGTCCCAACATTGAACAAGGCTTCTGTGGTGGGTTAATTTTTTGAACAATCAAAGAACTTCCCTCTATGACCCACAATTTCCTGTTTGTGACTCTCCCCATACAGTCAGAGGCATTCAGTACTCTAAAAAAGGTATGGAATTTTCATAACAATAATACAAAGACAACGAAATAATCCATTCTCAGTTTTTGAGTTTTAAAATAGACTTTTAAATCTGCTATCAGAGCAAATTGACTTGAAAATCAAAACTTTCATTGGTAAGTTCTTGGACTTCATGAGAAATAAGGCTTTTTAAGTTCTAAAAGCCTAAACTTAAGTATCAATAGCAAAACCTTGAAGGAGTTCTTATCAGATTATTCCAAGACAATTCTACAAAATGAGGATAACTCAAGAGTCAATTTACATATTTACTTGACCCCCAGGGGTTAGCTGTGAGGAAGAAAGTCAGGAAGGCTGTGGAAATCTTGTGACCAGATAAAAGCCATGCATTATTAGATGTTGAGTGTTGGACTGCCCTGCCATGAATGGTATGAAGATATGGTTAATTGTTTCTTGATGATAATGACCATCCCCCATGGCCAGGCAAGACGGCACACCTTGACAGAAGCCAGATGTATAGTCTTCATGACAAGAGATGAGTCAAAAAGTGGTCACAGAAACAGATATAGTGCAGCTAGAGAGCAAAGACTTGATGCCCTTTCAAATGCCTTGACAATTTGCAAATACTCCTACAAACAGAGACCCAAAGGTGGGGGAAATATTCGAGGTGACTAAATTTGCTTCTGGAATTATAGAGAAAACCTTGGAAGTGATTGAATTTAATGGGTTAACAAAATTGCAGTTTTTCCTGCCATTAGCCAAAACATGGCTTTAGAGAAAGATAGTTGAGATACAGAAAAATAAATGTTTGTGCACGTGAGCTTCGTAGGTTAAATATACAACACCTGCTACATTTCCTTAAAGTGACAATTTAAGTGGGGACCTATCTGATAAGTAGGTATTTGCCAAGTGAGTCAGACATTCCAAGAGGAAACAGCATGTATGGTGCGAAGGCCTTGAATCAATATGGGATTTGATTAGCTTAAGGATTTCATCCTCAGAGCAAGCAGTGGCGAGGCACTAAAAGATTGCAAACAAGATAATTACACCGTCAGACTTATGTTTTCACAAGATCATTCTCTGCTGTCACCAACCCCTGCCTACTCTAATCCTCATACACATTCATCTCACCCAAAGGCTCTCCTATTCCACTGCCCCATATTCCAGAACAGTTCCCTCTCTCCCTACTAGTGGGCTTTTTTTTCCCCATCCCTAACAGAGTTTTCCCTGTCCCTGGTCCTTACAACACCCTAGACAGGTTACTTTTTGAGAGGTTAAAATGAGAGTGCCAGGTGCTATCATGATATTATGGTCAGGGACCAAAAAATGATTTAATCTTGCCCTGTTAATTACCCCTATCCCTCCCAGCTAAGTTCTAGGGAAGTATTCACAAGAAACAAATGCAGAATAGAAATCAGAGTATCATTTTATTCCTAGCTGCATAAGCACACCTTATGCAGGTACATAGCTCTGATTAAAGGCTAAGCTGGATCAAGTTTCAAGGTCAAAATAGGGTCTCCTATTTACTCCCTGCCTCCCAATTCTAAACAAAGCAAAGATACTCAGACACATCAATTGGGAATGAAGAAATAACTGAGCCTATGAAAGAAGAGACTAGATTCTGACCTTTTGAGGCACAGTCATCCCTCTCCCCCACTTTGAGGCCTAATCCAAGACCCCGGCTCTCACCAGTCACCTTAGCAGAAGAGGGTTATGCTTGAAAGCTCAGGACTGACAAAGGGAGAGAGAGAGAAGTATCCACTCCCCCACCTTCATTTTAATACTTTGGGTTGTATCTTAATTCACTGTATTGACTACCAAGTCTATTAATCATGAACACCACTGTCACCCTTGAGGGAAGAGCCAGAAAATTCTCAGCGAAGTTTTGTTCAAAAGGTTGCTGTGCGAATCAAATGAGAAAGCAAACGGCTTGTAGTCATCTCAGGAATGGTTAAAACTTGTCCTCAGTACATCGCCTCGCCCACAGAAATCTGGGAGAGGACTGATGGAGTACGCTCCAAAGGATTCGTTGCCATACTTGCAAAGTGAAACAGCGAGAAAACCCCTTGGAGGACACATTTTTTGGTCAGGGGGTGCTTCCCAGGGCCTCTCAAGAATCACATCCCAGAGGTTACTGTCTCTTCATCTTTCTTGTAAGGCCAGATCTGGGATTATTTTTGTGAAAAAAAGTTGATGCAAGGAGAAAAACATTACAAAATATTTTCTCTATCATGTGCTGTCAACTCAAACAATCCATAACCAATCTATAAATCAAAATTGAGGTGAGTTTATTGTGAGCCAGATCTGAGGAGTAGCCCAGGGCCTGCCTTCCTCGAGGAAGGAAGAGCACCAAAGAAGTGTGGTGTACAGAGTGGTTATGTACCACCTTGGAACAAAGAGCACACATCACCAATGATTGGAATGTCTCTTTTTACAACAGTCACGAGATTGCCTAGCTGGCACAGCACAGCGATTCACATAGCAGGAAGCAGGTCTGTTGTCTTGAGCTGGGTGGGCACAGGAATCAATTCCCAGCCTAGGGAGAGATGCTTATCCTTAAGGAAATGCCAATGTGGGGGAAGTTTCACCTTTACCTTAAGAGCATTTGTTCTCATTGTTGGGACATAGCAAATGCTTAAAGCAGATGTACACTGCATGCTCAAGAGCCAACATCAGGCCCTTTTGGAAAAACAAGGTCAGGCCCAATTAGTTTTACACCAAATGGCCTCCTCATATACTCCCATATATCCTATTGCTTGTCATTTGTTTATCACTACCAATGAAGCACGACCAAAGTCTAAACTTTATTTCCAATTTTCCCCCCAAAATACTGGCTCAAACACTGACTTACAGTCTGTCTTCTGCTGTTCGATGGTAAAAAGATAAAGATATTACTTTTTTATTTCTAGAGGCAAATACTAGAAGCCTGATTGTTATATCTTACAATTAAGATTTTCAAAAAACAAAGACTACTGATGCAATAATCCAAATGTCAGCTTAAGTAGGGGGAATTGATCAGAATAAGAGAGAAAGTGGCCACAGGAGGAAGCTCTGGCCACCGGAGCGGTGGGCTCCCTTCTTTTGAGTCAGCAATGCTGAGGGACATTCTCAGTCACCGCCAGATGCAATCTTTCCCTGTGTCTCCTACGGGGCAACCATGAAGTGATGATCTTAACATAATAGCAAAGAATCAACATTTCCCTCTTATTTTCCTGAAAAATGATATAAAATTATCCAAAAGTGGCAAGAACAAAGAGAAACAGAGACAAATCCCATTTTCAGCAAAACTGGGAGACAATTAAAACCTCAGAATCCCACCATCCCCCAAAAATGCAAGAGTTTCAAGCAAAAGTTGTAATTTGAAGGGACATTGTAGGAAAGAGCAGGAAAAAAAAAGATTCTAGAGAGGAAGACTCAGCTACAGTTTCCATAAAATGTGAGACAACACACACTTCTTGAAGGCGAGGAGTACACTGTGAGGGGCACACGCTGTGATGTAAATGTTGGTTTGTAACAGAAAGGACAAGGATATACAAACTGGGGGTGCACCCATGAAACCCCAGAAACAGAAGAGGCTGGATAAATAAAGAAACACATGCCACGTTTTCAGTCTGTGTCTATGGCATCAAAGGAGAAGAGGCTCATGAATTAAAAATAATAAATAAATAATAAATAAAAAGCAATAGAGCTGACTGTCTTCATTGGGTGAGAGGAAGTCTAAAGGAACTCATATACAAAATCCTAGATCATTAAAAAAAATTGATCTAATCTAAATAGGCTTGGCTTCTCCCTTATACATTTAGAGGGCCAAGAATAATTGCCTTTTTTAAAAGTTGAGGGAAAAAAGAGCATAGGATCTAAACAAAAATAATATAAAAGTAAAATAATATGAGGAAAGGATCAAGAAAAGTAAATAGCAATGAATAACACAGAACAGTGTTGCCATGGAGAAAATGAAAATTGTGATGGAAATTTAAAATACCTAACAAAGCAATTGCCTCTATTAAACGTGAGCACAAAGCACAGATGCAAGAGCTCAGGGAATATATAGCACAGGAAAGAGATTAAATATGAGCTGGCAGCTCTCAAGAATGAAGAAGAAGAAATAAAAGTAAGGCCATCACAGAAATAAAGGAAAAATCAGAAGGAGCGAAAGGGAAAATAAACACAGTGAACACAGTACAAGACATAAAGGAAAATGAAGAAAAGGAGAAAAGTTAAGAAGTTTGAAAGGACTTGAGAGAGGATGATTGATATGGAAGACAGTTAAAGGATAGCCAGAGTAAGCATGCCAAGGAAGAAAATTTAAACGGGTAAATTTTAAATTGAGAGACTGAATATAGAGACAGACAATATCCAGACCATAAGTAAAAATATAACTATGATCCACTCTTTACAGTAATCAGTCCAGGAAACCGAACAACCCCTATAGCAATTAGCCCAAGATGGCCAGGACTTTATCAATAACTGCCAGCTTTCTTAACTTTTGCCCCTACTTCCAATTAGAAACAGAGAAAGCCAAATATCCCCCCCAAATGAATCACATAGGATGCCCTGCTTCTAGTTAGCCCACCTCCAGCTTCCCCAGGCCTTAACCTACACCCAATCAGGGCACACCCGAAGCCTTCTCCCTTTCCACCACAAAGCTTCCCCACTCCTCCGGCCAACTTTGAGTCTTTGTCAAACACTAGTGATGGTTGCTGATATCTTGGTAAAACAAGCTATGAATAAATAGTCTTTGCTTGTTCTCATTTGGGTGGTCTTAGTTCATTTTCACAAAATTATAAGATACAATTCAAAAAACCCCCTTGAATCCGTCTATTGAAAGGGCATACTATATCCTAGAAAGAAGTGACTCTGATCAGCCATTACCACAACATAGCCCAATCAATATTCCAGACTTCAAAGATGAAGCAGGAAACTTTTGGGAAGCCAGACAAAAGAGAGTCACAAATTCAAAAGGAAAAGCAGCCTGGCCCCAGACTTCTTCACAGCAATGTTCAGTAGTAGAGGAGAGGGGCACACCACCTGTGAAATCCTCAAAGAAATTGGGACTCAAGGATTTTTATATCCAGCAAAGCCGTGATTTAAGTTTAAATAAAGTAAACAGGATCATTTGCCTAAGCGCTTCTTAAGGAATTTTCTAGAAGCCAAACTTCATTCAACCAGGAGATTACCAGAGAAATTATGGCAAAAGGACTAGTGGAGCACAGTCTCCTCTGCTTAAATGTATCACAAAGACTAAACAAATATAAAGGAACAGAAAAAAATGTAAATGTTATAATAATTCCACATTGTCAGGACACATAACAAAAATCAACAGAGGAAAGAGAAAAGCATACGGGAGGTAGGGTAGATACAGTGATTCTGCTGAGGATAAAGGATATCATTTAAGTTTTAAAAAAAATCAAGTGACAAAGGCCAAATTATATGGAACAGGACAAAGGCAAGCAGTAGGAAAGAGGAGTAGAGCAGAAGACAAAAAGGAAAAGGTAATACGCTAATTCTATCCATTGGCCACAGAAGGAAATTAATAGATACTATACGAAGAAATACAGGATTAGGGTATCCTATATTTGTCATATCTATAAATATGAAAGAGCTAACTCTCCTCTTTAAAAAAAAGGATTTAGATTGGGTCACAACATATAGTTTAAGTCTATGCCAAATACAGGTTCTCAGAAAAGGTGAAAATAATAGAATGGACAAAAATATTAGGCAAATGCATGCAAGAAGAAAAAAAATCACAATCTGAATATTATACCAAGTTGGATTCAAGCCAAGAAGTATTTAACAAGGCAAAGAAGTAAATTTTATTGAGCGTGAAAGGGTGCAAATGTCAAAGAAGATAAAGCAGTGTGAACATCAATGAGCTTTAGAATAATACTCATAAAACAAAATCTGAGGAGATTCAAAGAGAAGCAGAGAAAAGCACATCAGTCTTAGGAGACTCTAATCCCAGTCCATAGCAAACAAAGGAATGAAAGATAAGACTACTTATTTTTACCATGATTTACCATGATAAAGTAGAGCAGACTGATTATATATATAATATGTATAATATATATAATTTTTATTCCCTCTATATACATAAGATATTTTCTTTTCAAGTGCTTATTGAAGAGCCATAAAATGGACTAGGTCACAGAGAAAATGTTAATTCTCAAAAGTAGAAGTAGTATAAACAACATCTTTGATCCCAATGTAGTAAATGAGAAATTAATAACAAAGCAGGAAAACAGGAAAAAAAAAAAAACCTTTTTCTTAAACAATTCTTGGTTCAAGGAGAAAATCCAAGCTGAAATCACAGGCTACATAGAAAATGATAAAAACACTACATATCAGGAGCATTAAGAAAAAATAAAATAAGAGGTCAATAGAGTGGCATGGGGCTGACAAAGAGTTTATATCCAGAGGAGGTAAGAACACTTACAAATCAATAAATAGAAAAGCAAGCCAATATAAAAATAGGTAAGGGGGTGGCCAGCCTGCTGGCGCAATGGTTAAGTTCTCACGTTCCACTTTGGCAGCATGAGGTTTACCGGTTCGGATCCCAGGTGCAGACATGGCACCGCTTGGCAAGCCATGCTGTGGTAGGCATCCTACATATAAAGTAGAGGAAGATGGGCATGGATGTTAGCTCAGGGCCAGTCTTCCTCAGCAAAAAGAGGGGGCTGGCGGCAGATGTTAGCTCAGGACTAATCTTCCTCAAAAAAACAAAAAATAGGTAAGGAACCCGAACAGTCACTTAACAAAAAGGATATCCAAATAGCCAATAAATATATGAAAAGTTGCTTAACTTCATGAGCCCTTAGGGAAATTCGTGTTAAACACACGAGGTGTCACTTAATTCACACCAAAATAGCTAAAATTAAAAAGATTAACAATGCCAAGTGTTGGTGACGATGAGGATTAATAAGAACATTCACATCCTGCAAGTAAAAGTGTAAACTTGTACAACCACTTCAAAAAACTGGTAGTATTTTTCAACAACACAATTCCTAAATATACACCAACAGAAATGGATACATATATATATGCACCAAAAAGAATACAGAAGAATGCTCATAGCAGTATTCATAACAACCCAAATATCCATCAAGAAAAAATGGATAAATTCTGGTGTATTTACACAATAGATATTGTGAAGCAATCAACATCAGTGAATTACTGCTACATGCAATAATATATATGAATCTCACAACTGAATCTTTCTGAGAAGCCAAACACAAAAGTATACACGCTAAATTATTCCATTTATGTAAAGTATAAAAATAAGCAAAACTAATTTATGGCATTAGAAGTCAGAATAGTGGTTGCTTTGAGGAATTTGGAGGGAAGTGATGGGGGGCAATGAAAGGTGTTCCTGGAGTTCCGGCTACTGAGTTTTCACTTTTTTATAACTTAACTGAGTGACAAGCTTTCAATGGGTGCCTTTTTCAATATGCTTGTTATACTTTAATTTTAAAAAAGTTTATTTAAAAAAGAAAAAATACTTCAACAATCAAAAGTATTTTTATCTTTCTAAGTGTTTATTTCTATTGTGTTAAGCCACTGGAATTGTGGAGTTTCTAACAGCAGCTAAAACTATCCTAATACAGAACTTTAGATCATCAACATTCATTTTATAGATGAGGGTAATGTAGCTTTGAAAATGAAGGGACTTATCCAATGTCACAGAGCTAGTAAGTGACAAGCTCCCATCTATTAAGGTAAAAATGCAGCAGGTCACTTCTTTCTCTTTTTCACAATGTCTCACTGCCTCAACTTGTGTTCACACCACTTCTTAACATCCCACTTGGCTTCGAGGGAGGAAGCCATAATAATATGAAGCACTATCTACCCACTCAGCAGACAACGTTACATGATAGTATCTACTTTGGAATTGCTCCTGAAATTACTCAAATGTGTTGCTATAAAGTTGGTCATCAAGTTTGGCATACAACACACTTTAAAAAATAATATTTTTCCCGAGATGAAAACTTCATTAGCTAATCTCAGGTGCTTGGCTACCTAAAAGTCATGTCTAGTTTGCTATCATTTTTCACCTATTAACATCAAGATGGACTGGATTATGTGATTAAACAATTATGCTCTAAAAAAGTAGTATTAAAGGAAGATTTTTTAAAAAATAAACATGTCTGGACAAAAAAAAAAGTATGAAAAAAGAAAAGCACAGGTTTTGGCCACCCAAAAACAGCAAACCACATAACTTTAAGAACCCTTAAAGAGAACTGGCAGCATATCTAGGTATTTCTCTCCCATTGAAAATCTCAGCCAGATCTAGGCGGCTGACCTGGGTTTTTAGTCTAAGTAAGACACCTACTGAAGGCTGAGGGAGTGTCAGGAGAGAACCCACCCACCCTCCTTCTCAGATAGGGCTGGTGTTCTGGTCAAAGGAGTTAGGTGCAGAGTCCTCAGGTGAGAGCTGTCCTGGTCTCACCACAAGGAGACTCAGGAGGACAGGTGTGTGGAATAAAGACGAAGCTGGACTTTGCAGTCTCTGTTTTTCATCACTGTTTTCTTATACCTAGATGTTATGGACTAAACTGTGTCCCCCTAAAATTCACATGTTGAACCTCTAACCCCCAACGTAACTGTATTTGGAGACAAGACCTTTAGGGAAGTAATTAAAGTTAAAAAAGGTCTTAAGGGTGGGACCCTAATCCAATAGGACTAGTATCCTTACAAGAAGAGGAAGAGGGGCTGGCCCAGTGGCATAGTGGTTAAATTCACATGTTCTGCTTCTCGGCAGCCCAGGGTTCACCAGTTCGGATCCCAGGTGTGGACATGGTACCGCTTGGCAAAAAGCCATGCTGTGGTAGGTGTCCCACATATAAAGTAGGGGAAGATGGGCATGGATGTTAGCTCAGGGCCAGTCTTCCTCAGTGAAAAGAGGAGGATTGGCAGTAGTTAGCTGAAGGCTAATCTTCCTCAAAAAAAAAAAAAACAAAAAAGAGGAAGAGACACCAGAGATCTCTCTCTCTCTCCCTCCATGTGCACAGAGAAAAGGCCATGTGAGGACATAGAAGGAAAGTGGCCAACTCCGAGCCAGGAAGAAAGCCCTCACCATAAATTGAATCAGCTGGCACCTTGATCATGGACTTCCAGCCTCCAGAACTGTGAGAAAATAAATATCTGTTGTTTAAGTCACCCAGCCTGTGGTATTTTGTTAAAGTAGCCTGAGCAGACTAATACTCTTGCCAACCTTGTGTGGGGGACTGGAATTGGCCACCCCAAGATATGTCTCTTTGGCATGAGGAATATTTTGGGCTGGTTACTTTTGAAAACCTGCAGACAGGAAAGAAACTCTGGAAAGTAGAATTTACCGACTCTTTGTTAAGACATTTACATTTGTAAAGGAAATCTCCATCTGTAAAGGTGTCTCCCTCTCTGTACCAGGAAGAAGGGAGTTGACCTTATCTCTAGAAACTCTTATCAATGTGGAAGGAGAGCACTTAAATCTGCATAAAACTCTTGTTTACTGTACTTGTCTGGTAATCTCCCGTAACTGACTTCCCACACCCACAACATGCTCCTTTGTCTTTAGCTGAAGATGATATTTAAGGTGGTGGCTTCAGCCATTTTGGTGAGTTGCTCAGGTTGCCTGAGCCTCTCCCATATAAACATGTTATAAAGCTTTCTTTAATTTTCTCCTGTTATTCTGCCTCATGTGAATTTAATTTGTTCTCTGGCCAGAAGAACCCAGAGCGGGTAGAGGAAATGTCTTCCTCTCCTATACTGGACAACTGTGTCACTGCCAGATCATCTCCAAGCAAACTCCTCCCTTGGTGGCATGTGCATTTTCAGAGAGAGCACTTATAGACCCAAAAGTCTTCATCTTCAAGAAGCTTGATCCCACATGGTGAAATTCCAGGCATCATGGCAGACCTTGCAGGGAGTTATGTATAGGAAATGGACTGGCAAGTTGGAATGAAAACAGATAAGAGAACAAAAGCCCAGCTAAGAAGAGTGGAATTTATTTCGAAGACAATGATGAGTCACTGGAGTTTTTGACCAGGTACCACAACCAAGGCTTTATTTCAGGGAGATAACTCTGCCAGCAGTGCAAACAATTTTTGTTATTACTATGAATTTCAGTGATTTTTTTTATAATAGCTAGCATTTATAGAGCACTTACACTGTGCCAAGCACTCTGTATGCATTATCTCTAATTAAGAGCAGGAAAATTGTGAGAAAGACTCGGAAATGGACCAAAAAGATTACTGCACATCTTCAATGGAAAACTAGGCATAATCTGGGTTAAAATTTTTTGAGCTATTCTACAACTCTGTAAGATTAAGAAAACTGATAACATAACTGATGCAAATAACTTTGCTTACTGAAACGCAAATGAAATGTGCCTAGTGGAATGCAATTGATTATTGCCTTGTAGATAAACTTAGTTTACACCTATTTTAAAATTCATTTTGGCATTTTTTATTGCCTGGATCATATGTGGTTCTTTGAATTTTCCTTTAACCCAGCTGTATCATCTTATTGGTTCCCTTGGTAATTAATGAGTATATAAAACTTTTGACACATGTTCATTTTATATTTGCATGTCATGATTTTACCATTTAATAATTCTAACAACTCTATGAAATTGGTATTATCATCTCCAGCATATTAAAAAACTGAGGCTTCTGGGCCAACCCTGTGGCCAAGTGGTTAAGTTCGCACGCTCTGCTTCAGCGCGGCGGCCTAGGGTTTTGCTGGTTCAGATCATGGGCAGGGACATGGCACTGCTCACCAGGCCACGTTGAGGCGGCATCCCACATGCCACAACTAGAAGGACCACAACTAAAATATACAATTATGTATTGGGGAGATTTGGGGAGAAAAAGCAGAAAAAAAAAAAAAAGATTGGCAACAACTGTTAGCTCAGGTGCCAATCTTTTAAAAAACAAAAAACTGAGGCTTCAAGAAGGAAAGTAACTTGCCAAGGTCACACAGTGACCTTGACGCTGGGATCAGCATGGAAGACTACTTGCCTTTCCAGACCACCAGACTGCTACCTTCACAAAGGATCACTGGAGCTTGTTCTGCAGTCCTCCCTAACACCTCTCTGCTGAGTGAGAAGTCTCCTCGCTACATCGTATTGTTCCACTGTCCACAGCATTCCCGCCATCGTCTGAGCCATCTGACTAAGTAATCACTGGAAACCAAGAATGGAAAAGTAATAGCCAGAACTGATGTTCTGTCACTGGGATCTAGGCAGACAGTCTCCATCTTTTCTGCATACCCTTTCAGTCATCACCTTTTGGGCATATGTAGGTGGAGGATGCCTGTGAGACAGGAGGAATGGACATCATAGGTGACCATTTAAAAGACTAACACCATCCACTACCATAAATAGCACCTCCACTTCTCTGCTTCTGATAATGGCATTGGAAGTATTAAAGATATTGTTCGTGAATGTTAATTTCTAATTACTCACTTTCACATACCCCTAGTACTATGGATTTGTGAAAGAAGTATTTGTCAGCCTTCCCAAATGAAATCAGAAGATGACAATGATAATTCCTTAAAAGTGTATAATACTGTATGTTTTAAGCCTTTCATATCTATTATTATAAAATAGTATTGGGAAATAGGCCAGGTTTACATTATTATATCCATTTTACAGATGAAGAAATTAAGTTCCATACAGGTTAGGTGACTTGCCTCAAGTCAGCCAGGAAGATACTGCACAAATTGGATTCCCCTCCTTAATTCAGGTCAGGTCCCTCTTTATTACCGCAAGCTGCCCCTCTCTCATCCCGTCTTTCTTCCCCCTCACACACGTGTTCACACATACACTGTATTAACCTTGGCCCATGTCAGCAGGTGAGTACACACAGCCTCTCAGCTGTCCCCTTACTTCCTACACTCCCACCCTCACTCCCAACCCCACTACCCTAGGCTATCCCTCCGTCTCCTTTGGGGCTTAATTTACGTATCCCTTCTTTCACTGTCCTGGACTGGACTAGTTGTCCCCTCCCACTTGCTCCCATGGTGCCCTACACTTCCCCCATGAGGGCATCTGTCACACTACAATGTAATTGCCTCTACTTGTAACCTAATAAATCACGAGGTCTGTACAGGCAGAAAGGTGGCACACTGAAGACAATGGATACCTGTCTATTGAGTGTTGAAAAGAACCCAGGTGTTGCCTCAAGAACAGATGGGGCCTCAGGTGAGACCCAGGTCTCCCCTGTAAGTCTCAGATGTAAACCGACAGTGGGCTCAGGCGTGGTTTTTTAGCACCGCTAAGCAGGCAAGTCTTCTGAGTTTCCAACAAGCCATGTTTTCTAAGAGAAACAAAATGTCCCCCCTCAGGGCCAGCATTTCCCCAGGCCCGAATATATTCCCAAAGAGCAAATTAAGCTCTTCAGAAATTGTTTTCCAGATTGCAGCTGCCCAGGGAGTGCTCACTTAAGCCTTCAGGGAAGTCAACGGATAAACATTTTGCCCTTGGCTGTGTCACTAGTGAAACGGAATAAATCAGGCCTCCTTCTTTGGCTGGGAAGGAGCATAAATTTGACCTGAATTCTTTTTCCTGCCTCTGAGACCCAGCTTCTCCTCTGACGATGCAAATGCCCCCAGTCTTCAATAAAAATAGCTAATATTTATTCAACTCTTTCTAGGCACCATGCACTGTTCTCAGCGCTTGAGATGTACCAACTCTCCTAATCCTTACAACAAACTAGTCAGGTATTATTATTATTATCCCTGTTTTACAGATGAGGAAACTGAAGCAAAGATTAAGAAAACTAACAAGGTCACACAGCTAGTAAGTAGTAGAGTTGAGATTCAAAGCTAAATAGTCCGGCTTTTATCTGCGTTGAGGACAAGTTCAGGCCCCACCAGTTCAGGGCTCATGTCCTCCAAGCCCAGTATAAATCCTGCCCCTTCTCCGCCATCCTCCAGCAATTATTTTCAGCACTATTTATTTGATAATCAATTTCCCATCTGGTGTTCTTGCATGAAAGTCAAGACCAAAAGATGCTGTCCCCTCTCCTTCCCTCTGCCCCAAATGGATCTTCACCAGGCACAGGATTTTGTCTTCACAAAGGGAATGGAGGGTGTGGAAGGTCAGGGGAAGACAGGCCTGGGACATGCAAAAGGAGAACTAGACCATTACTGGCTAAGAGAATACTTGTCACTCAGCAGAAGAGGCTAAAGAAAATCTCCACAAGATCATCCAGCAAGTTCTCTCAGCTCTGAGAGGAGAGAAACCTCCAACGTTCCTCACAGACTCAAAAAGCCAAAACAAAAACAAAACACACCCTGTCCCCTATTAGGTAGGACAGGAGCCCTGGAGCACCTTAGGAGGCAGTAGAACGGGGAGGTTAAACTATGGGCTCCAGAGCCTGTTTCCTCTCCTCCATTTTATAAATGCTTCATAATTAACGATGTGGAGATGACAATCTACCCTATTAGGCCGATTATTTTGCAGAAATCAATAGTCTGTCAGAGGAAATTCTTTCAGGCAGAGACTACTGAATCATCTTCACTATCATCATCATTATCATCACGACAGATAATTTATTGAATTCTTATGTGTAAGGTGCTGTAAATGAATTATCACATCCCAGCCTCTATCCTTGGAAAACCTTTATTAAATATCAGATGGCACATGCCTCCAATTCTTCACATTAAACCAAGCCAGTGCCTGTCCTCAGATGGTTGTATTTCAGGCAGCCCAGCAGAGGACCCACAGAAAGTAGAACAAAACCTCTGTCATGTGCATTGTTGAAAAACAATGTTTCTACATAAATGGTGGTATGATTTATAATGGCCTAAGGAGTGGGTTCAAATCCTTCTTCAGCTACTCACTAGCTGTGTGACAAGCAAGTTACCTATTCTCTCTGAGCCTCAGTTTCTCCAAATACAAAATGGAATAAGATGATCTCACCAGAGCTGTGATGATCAAATGATACAATGGCTGAGAGCACCTAATAGAGTAAGCCCCCGGGAGAGGCCCGCTCCCTCCTCCCTGACGTGGGCATCCAGCACTTACCCTTACATGCCCACACATTGTTGACCAACTTTTAGAGAAACCTTTCCAAAATTCTTCCCTGGCTTGTTAAACCGAAAAAAATGTACATCTTTTCACCTTTTCTTGATATCCCTAATCTTGATACTAATTTTAGCCTAATCTTGATATTGATTATTCTATGGTATCATAATAAAGATGTAAGCCTGCTTCTACACTGAGCAGCCTCGATTGTGGCTTCTGCTCTCTTCTTCCTCTTTTCAGGGACTTCTCAGAGTGTCAGCTTCAAGCAGCGCCCCCTCCCTCCACCTCCATCCTTCTCCTTCCTGGCTTTGCCACATCAGCAACCTCAATTTTCACAAAACTATAACTCAAAATAGATTCTGCCCAGGAGATGCCCCTGCTGTCCCTCCTGCAGAGTGACAGTCACAGCCTTTGTGCCAGCTCCTCTCCTAGGTCCTCAGAGGTCTTCAGATCCAATTTCATATTTGTGGATGCTTTTCAGATTCTCGAAGCGCCTCCCAAAAATTCAAGGGACACCTGAAGTGGTTGTTACTAAATACAGACCCAACTTACAACTTTCATTTCCCCTGGGGCCTGCATTAGTTACTCAGTCCTTAAGCCTCAGGGGGGTGGATAGAAAGTAGGAGGAGATAGACAGCTTTCTGATAAGTCCCTTTTTTTCTTATGTTCCCAAATACTTGGTATGGGCACATGCAGCAAAAACTGAGCCTAGCTCCGACACCTGTAACAACCCTCCCTATCACTGTCAGACAAGCCCTGGCTCAAAGCCAAAGCCAAGAGAGGTCTTTTTAATAGTTCTCACTTGAAATGCTTCCCCTTCCTCTGTCTGTCCAAATAAAACCCATGCTTGCAGGTCCAATTAAAATCCTGTCTCCACAGGTTCTCTGGAACCTTCCCTGACCAGCCCAGGGCATCCTGACCAGTCGTCCTCTGAACACCAGCTCTTACTCTTTATGCCATTCAGCTCACGGTTACTTATCTGCCCCTCGAGACCACATTGGCAAGGTTGCCTCCTACTAGTATTTAATTCTTCAAGTGGGACCTGTCCCCATTGTTCCACCCTCCCTCTGACCACATACAGAGCTTATACTACCTGCAAATTTTATATTAATCTTCTTGGACAATGAATTTGTAGAAATGTCTGTCCCACTTGCACCCCATCCATTTTTGAGTAATTCAAAGTTAGGGCTTCTGGCTCAGTCTGTAAGGAGAGGCAGCCCTGGGTGGCTGGATCCTGGGGAAAGAGGGTCTCCTACCTCTGCCACACCCCCTGGGGACCATCGGCTAAAGAGGAAGTTGCTGGCAGATGAAAAGCTCTTGCCTCCAACTGGCCTGCTGTCTCCAGGGTAGAATTATTCAGCTGGTTTGGGTGCACAATTCACTCTGAGTCAAAAATAAAACTCCAAGCTTCCAGAGTGTGAAGAGCTAATAAATCCTTAGTGAATAAGACTTTCTAAATTGAGTTTCTTTTATGAGACAATCCATGAGCACTTCTGGCTTTTTCTACTGAAGCAGCAAACTGCAACTATAAATATTAACAAGATGGTAGACGGGGCTGGGGGTGTGGGGACAGAGAAGTTGGGAATCAAACATGGTTTCTCAACCGGATTGCCCAGTTCAGCAGGGTCCCTACTCACCGCCCCTTGCTTACTAATCCAGGCTGCTTTTAGGGAAATGCAGTTCTAAGACAGACAGAACACCCACACTCCAATGGAACAGGATCTCATGCTAATACCACAGGAGCATGAATATTATTCATTCTGTGGTTGACTGACAAGTTAAGGTTCTGTCCCCAAGACAGATTCTCCCACTACTTAGGTTGCCCGTGTAGTGGTGTGTGTGTTTGTTGCTGTTTTGTGTTTTTGGTTTTTTTGAGGAAGATTAGCCCTGAGCTAACATCTCTGCCCCTCTTCCTCTGCTTTATATGTGGGACACCTGGCACAGCATGTCTTGATGAGCAGTGCATGGGTCCACGCCAGGGATCCGAACTGGCAAACCCAGGGCTGTTGAAGCAGTGTGCGAACTTAACCACTACGCCACCAGACCGGCCTCTTTTGTTGGTCGTTTTGGTAAATAAACACAGGTACTTTTTTAAATTTAAGAGTTCAAATATTTTAAATATTTTCATTTCAAATAACTCACTTGGCAATAATTTTACATGCCAAAATGGAGAGAGATGTAGGGAGGCAAAAAGGAGAAGATATGAGGCCAATAAAGAATGAGTTCAGGAGCAGTTGAGTGTTTGTGAGTACCAAGTACTATTTTTCTGGAGGTTTTCACAGAATAATTTTACAAGAGTAATACTTATAGAGAGATAGAATGTGCCATGTGGTTTATATGGATTATCTCAATTAATCAGCTTGCTATTACTCCCACATTGCACATGGGAAAACTTAGGCCCAGAAAAAAGTCACCTGCCAGTTTTCAATTTAAATGATCGAGTTTCAAACCTAGGTCACCTCGCTCCAAGGGGTAGGGTCCCTAACCCTGCATGGTGCTGCTTTCCACTGCAAAGGGCTAAAGACCAAAGCATGGAGGTTATAAAGGAGTTTATGAGCTCCTCAGAGTCCTATTGAGGCCTCACTCTACTGACAGAGTGGAGCTCTCTGCTAGGCAGAGTGCCTGCAGTGCAGGAGGCATTTCTCGGCAATGGGAACATCCCCTAGGATTTGTCAGCCCCAGGAGTCAGGCACCTGCACTGGTCCCTGGGCCCTGCCCTCACGAGCTGCAGAAGCCTGGCCAGCTTAGCCTATCTTTATACTCACCTTCAACAGGACACAGTGATAGAATTCACCAAGAGCTGACAAAAGGCGAAGTCAGGGCCACAATGGAGGACTGCTTTGGAGGTTCTCCAGCCTGAGTCAAAGCACTAGCATCCCAGGAAGCCCCTCCTGTTCCTAGGTGCGCACTACGCCCTTGCCAAGAGCCTGTGGGTTGGGGGTCTAAGGATTATATGCCATTCCTAGGAGAGTGTAGTCGGCTCACATGGGGTCAAAGCCTCAGCCAAAGGATTCTGTCACCACGGGGGACATCAGGTGCCCTTTCTTCCATCCACTTACCACCCCCTACCCCACACTGCTTGCCTTTCCCCTTTTCAACTGTGCCACCCCAACACTCCACTGCTCTGTGTTTGGTGTGGTGGGTATCCTCACATCAATTACTGTCAAGTCTCCCGTGTCCCCACTCAGCAAAGCCGTCAATCTGAAGAATGACAGATTCAGACGCATCAGGCACAGGATATTAGAACAGCACTTTCTGCCACAGTTTTAATGGAGGTGCCATGGATATCACAGATATCAGGATATCAAAGGAAGCACGAGGCAGAGTTCCCAAGCAGACACGCCGAGTTTAAGAATTTATAAAGGGAATGGAGGAGAACCTGGTCCATGATGTGTGGACCCATCAACAAGATTAAGGATACAAAACTGGGTTAGAGAAGGATTTTAAGAGATGTTGATTGAGAGATTTCTTTGGAGAGAGGGGTTGTAGACTGTGATTTCCCACCCCGCTCTCTGTTCAGGGGTAAGGACATGCTGCCTCTAACAACTCATCTAGAAAAGGGCTCAAGGCAGCCACTCGGGACCTCTGAGGCTTGATTTCCACAACAGGGGGATGCCGAGGATTGGCACCAGACTCACTCTAGGAAGATCACAAGGACTGTAGACTGAGGCCTGACTCCTGCCCAGGAAGTGTAGAAGTTGAGAAAAGAGCAACTGCTTGGTGGGGGCTGAGAGAGGCTGCTGTGTTGGGATAAGCCTGTACTTCTGAGGAAAGTGGGAGCTCCCCCTGTGAGCGACGTGTGCACCACCCAGGAAAGAAAACTGCCATGAGGTCATCGTGGGCCCTGAAGAGGCACCTGTAAGGATGAGGAGACCTCAGCTAAAAGAGGCTGGAGGTGTACCCAATGTCCAGGAGCCAAGGAAGGAATCCCAACGGAATACCTAGACCAGCAAGATAGGGAAAGGGGGCCAACAGGGAGACCCAAAGAACCTAAAAATGGAGTCCTCAACAGAGAAAGACTTTTCTTGAACCATTTTCCAGGCCTACCCAGAAAGAATGCAGCCATTCAGCCAATGACAACTGTCCTATCCCCTCGCCTCTTCTCACACCAATCCCTGGTGGATCAAAAGAGCAGCAAGCAAAGAGGGATGGACAGAGGAGAAGCACAAGGCAAGGTCTTCATTCCCACCTGAGGACTTCCAGAGTGAGGCAGGGCCAATCTCAGAGGGCTGGGGCGGGGGAATATTTCATGTTAGTTGAGTTCAGCATTTTAATGTATATTTTGGACTGGATATTGTAATTTCCAAGTTGAGTCTGTACAGCTGATAGAGTCCATCGGACTCTATTTCCTAAGGATGAGCATAACAGCCATGGAGCCTACCAGAATTTTCCTCCAGAGGCAGAGAACCATCTCCCCATTGAATTAAATCTAAACGCAAGTAATGTGGTGTTCTCTTTCCCACACAAGTCCTGCTTCTTCCACATAGTAGTTATAAATCAAAATATATAGACTCACAATCAGGTCCTCCTGGACAATAAGAAGAAAATGGTTCAATGGGTTCTCTCTCCATTCCACACAAGGTCTTCTATTCTTCATTACCTACCCTCTCACCTCCACCCCCACCCCCACCACAAACATAGCACCTGACAGCAGTTTTCTGAGCAGCATTCGCAGAGAAAGAGTTACCACCTGGAGGGTCAAGAGGGGGACTGAGGACTCGAGTCTCCCTGGTATTCTTTCAAACCTCCCAGTGGGCTCTGTGGGCTATGATTTGGGGGTGCTTCCCAGAGGAGATGCTTCTCTCCCTCATCTCTCTCACTGGCCTGCCCCATGGTAGAAGTCTCATTCCTTTGTCACAGCCATATGTTAAAATAGCCTGTGAAAGTCAGACATTTTATGTTCATCCTTCACACCTTATTGTCAGTTATTATGTTTCTCAAGATTTTAACTTGTGTTTGTTTTGATAAGCAGACATTTTATGCATGCCTTTAGTAATATTTAACATTTTCACAATTAAAAGTATAACTAAAACAAATCAAGGTAATTATAATATTGAATACGCTTTTTAAAAAATACACATGCTTGCCAGAAATCCTGATCCTTTCATCTCAGAGGGCTCCCATCCCCACCACACCCCATCATCGTGGTTAAGGCTCATCTTAGAACTGCCTGAGAGCATAGTTTAGAAAACAAAAAAAAGTGGAGTGCTTAGTATAAGTTGATCAGATGGCAGAGGTGAAAGGGAGCAAACTTGCTGAAGATTGCACCAAAATAATGGGGTGTCATCTGGGAACAGAGATCTCAGGCCAAGGAAACACAGTAGGCATGTTGGGATCTTAGGGTTCAATTTTCTAACTACTGCTACAGAACAATTTTTTCTAAAAGGCTAGAGGATGATATGTTTGGATTCAGAACTGTAACATTCTGCCTCATAAAATGGCAGCCCATCTCTTATAATAATTCATTGTTCACCTACAAAGGTGTTTTAGAAAACCAGCCAGGAATCAGAGCAAGGAGGAGGCAGCTTTGAAACTACGGTCCAGCACCTCTTAACAAGCTGCATGACCCTGGGCACATTCCTTACATTTTCAGGGCCTAATTTTTCTCATCGGTAAAAATGGGATAAAAATAGGTACCTCTAATGTCTGCTGTGAAGCTTGAACCATCACTAGAAAAAGTGTCAAGTACAGTGCTTTGCACACTCTAGGTGCTTGATGTCATTTTCAGCAATTTGTATGAGCACCACAAAAGCTTTATCTGCAGATTCTTGCATTCCAGAAGAAACAAAAAAAGATGAAGGCTCAAGGACCCCAAAAGATAAGCCATAATGTGAGCAGGATTTTTCCCCACAGTTACTGATGATGTTATAGTCCTGCCACCATCTGCCTGGAGTGTGGCAGCCCCGTCCGTGTCAGCCAGCAGACAGTGGCCCCTGAGCAAAAGCAGCTTCACCTTTCCTGTCTTGGAATCCTAGGTGATAATGCCGTAGAACCATGGGTAACCCCAGCCCCACCTCCTCCAGGTCAACCCCCAAGGGAAGGCACCGTGGAGGAGTCCAAATGTGCTGGGTAGCTGAAGAGCAAAGAACCATGGAGAGAGGAAATTGGAAAGCGCCCAAGATCTGTCTTTGTCAGTTTCACAGTCCTGCTCCAGTCTCTCCTCTCTTGCCTCTACCCCCACCAGCACGAGCCAGACACATACAGAATTAATTTGAGGCACACAAAGCCAGTCTTGTCACACTCCAGGTTAGAAACTGACAGGCAGTGTTATCTGCGCCCAGTTATTAGCAGGCACTAACAGGAAGGCATCCTGCTATCTCCACCATCTTCCCTTATCAACAGCCCTAGGCAGCAGCAGCTGCAGCAACCCTAGCAGGACGCCTCCAGCCAGGCTCCAGATGAGCCCCTACCCTGCTGGAACATTCTTGTTCCTGGATGGGAGTCTCTCACCCAAGTTGCTTAGGGTTCCAGGAGTAAGTTCTCCTCCTTACTGGGGGGAGTCGTAACTCGGGAGATGCAGCGGAAAGAGGTGACATCTCATTACCTGACGCCCTCGGACTGAGAAGGGGAGCCTGACCCTCAGCCTTCCAGGAGGTCCCGTCTATTGGAGGAAGCCAGTCCCATTATTCCAATCTGATAGGGGAAGGATGGTCCTGACGCTGTTTCTCAGACTAGCAGTGAAACAGCCTCTCTCCCCACTCCCTGGTTCCCAGACACTGCAGAGAGCCCTCCCTTCTCCCTTCAGTGAAGAGAGATTCTACAATATTCCCACCCCTGCCTATGCCTGTCATTTCCAGCAACATAGCAGACATTATCTTGTTTAAAGCAAGGTAGGCATTTTTGTATTATTATTATAAAACCTTTCAACATAGGTGTAATTATATATATTTTACATTTGGGAAAAGTGAAGGTTATGGATGTTAACATGTCCCAAATCACAAGTTTAGTAAGCAATAAGTGAGGATTTTAGCCAAGGTTGCCTGCCTTCAAAGTTGGCGCTCTTTATTATAACGACAAATTATCCTCTGATACCAGGATATAGACAAGAATGTAGGTGACCACTGCTCCCAAATCCAAGACAATTAGGTGATACCCATTCCTCTCCCAACCTCAGGAAAGGTTCTTTGAACTGATAAGAGCTCCAAGCTTCTTTGGCACAGGTCTCGTCTCCCAGGATCTGAGGAAGTCAATCTGTCGGCCCCAGGGACACAGATTAATAACCAGCCCGAATGCTCCCCTCGCACAGTATACAGTCATTCCTAGGAACAGCACCTCACCTGGGACTACATCTCACCGCCTACCTTGTCCCCAGGGTGGCGATACAGCTACTCTTCACAGTGGAATGTGAGCAGATGTGGTGTCCATCAAACATGGGCTGAGGTTTTTAAGAAGTAAATGCACTGTCTCCTCAGCTTCTTTCCCCTTCTTGTGGTCAAAAGTAGAGGAAGCCAAGACGTGCTAGTGAGTCTCAGCCTTAGCGGCACATTAAAATCACCTGAAGCTTAAAAAAAAAAGCCCAACATACTGGCCACACCAGAAACCAATTAAATCAGAATCTCTGGGGTGAGAACCAAGTATCGGTTTTTAAAGCTCCAAGAGTGATTAAGTGATCAGCCAAGATTGCGAACCACTGCCCTAGAGGGGTGGCGAAGCCAAGAGAAGAAACCTGGGTCTCTAAACAGTGCAAGGAGAAAACCCACCAACTGACAATAAACATAGGCAGTTAACTGTTAATGAGTGAGAAATAAACTTCTAGTATTTTAAGCTACTGATACTTTGAAGTTTTATTTCTTGTAGGAGCCAATAGTGCTCTAACTAATATAGCTCATTAAGAATCCAGACTTAATGAAAGGTTTTACTTTTTATTCCAAAGGAAACTCAAGATGCTCTTTGCTGGTACTATGTACTTTGCCATGAGATGGGGCTCAATCCTTGATGTCTGGAAACTAAAGGCATCTCTTTCTGTCCAGAGGCCCGTGTGATCAAGCTAAACTATGTTGAAACAGCAAACATGCAACAGTACTCACATTCCTAAAGCACAAATACTGCTTCAAATGCCTTCTCATCCATTATCCTGTTTTATCCTCATAAGAGCTCTAGGAGGAGGACTTCCTCCTAAGGGATATGATGATATCATTTACAGATGGAGAAACTGTGGCCCAGAAAGGGAAACTGACTTGCCCAAAACTTACATGGCCAATGAGTGGCACAGCCAAGTCTAGAGCTCAATTTTCTAATTTGTCCACCATACTCAGAAATTCTGACCCATTCTTTACAATCCCCAAGACAAAAGACAGGAATTAATTTGCCGTGAACAGGGCCAACCTTGTATAGTGGCATTAGATCCTGGAAGGAGGGATCACGTACAAACCTTAAGAGGAGCCCCCAGCCCAGAAACAGGGCGAGTCTATAGGCTCTAATGTAAGGGACACAGCCTAGTTAGCAAGACTTAAACTCCACCGCTAGAGTATCCTCCTCCCTTTGGGGGCAAGCACTGCTGTTTTCCAAAGTCTTCTATTAGCGTCCCCCTGGCACTGGGTTCCTGCCATCCCAGGGTAATGAGTTTCAGAAGCTTCCCCTAACGCCCAGTAGGAGAGACCTGGGAAACCATAAGGAAACTTGTTTTAAAAAAAAACAAGGAGTTGTCCCGGTGGCGTAGTGGTTAAGTTCACACGCTCTGCTTCAGCAGCCCAGGGTTCACAGGTTTGGACCCCGGGCACAGACCTACATACCACTCATCAAGGCATGCTGTGATGGCATCCCACATACAAAATAGAGGAAGATTACCACAGATATTAGTTCAGGGCCACTCGTCCTGAAGCAAAAAGAGGAAGATTGGCTACAGATGTTAGCTCAGGGCCAATCTTCCTCACCAAAAAAGAAAAGAAAAGAAAGAAGAACTGCTCATTTCAACCACAAGGTTTCCAAGGGCTGGACTTACGGCCCACCCTGTTAGGCCACAATATAGCACTGAGTGGAGAGTGTGTGGAAATAAAAGGGGCCTAAGGTTGCATAAGAAACCTGGAGGTCACAGTCATGTCCCTGGTGACGTCAATGTGGCCCATGCTCAACCAGGCTTAAACAGCAATGGGATCCCAGTGGAGTTCATTCCCTTTAGCAATGCAGTATATTCAAACTGCTTACTGGACTGTGCCCTGGCTCCCACATAGGTCAATGGGACCAAGAAAAATGCATTGGGAAGTGGCCTCAAAGGCTTTATCTAAATTATCTCCAATCTCCCAGCCTAGTGAAATGATTCCAAGATGACCTTAAAGGCAGCTATTATAGGGCTGCCACATTGCACAACTATGATGGCACCATTCCCATCAGAGTCTACACTCATGGCACTCCCCCCCAGAGTTGTGGAGCACACAACCTGCACAGCAAAACACCTCCAGCCTGACCCCTGCCTCCTCCTCCTTTTGGTAGGAAAGTGTACCTCATCCAGCTGAATGTAAACTTACTCTAAGAGACAGCAATTTGCTGGCTTGAGAGATATCAGGTGGCAACACTTGATGAAAATTAGGCAGCATCCCAAAAGAAAAGAGAGCTGCTCCCTTTACTCACCTGAGCACTTGTTAACACTCTTAGATACATCATACTGAAACTGAGTTACTGGTTCACAAATCTGTTTCCCTTGCCAGATTATGAGCTCCCCAAGGTTGGAGATGCTATCCTATGCCAGCACCTGGCACACAGTCTGGCACACAGTAGGTGCTCAGTACACCTTTGTTGACACATGGATGGATGGATGAATGAGTGGATGCATTTGTTTACAAATTTATTGAATGCCTATTCTATACTAAGCGCTGTTCTAGGCACTGGGGAGGCTATTGTAAATAAAACAGGCAAAAATCCCATCCCTGCCCCCTTGAAGCTTACATTCTAGGAACTGAGTGAGTGAATGAGTAAGTGAATAATAGCACTGAATAAATTTAGGCTTTAGGAGGAATGTTTATATGATAATGGTTGACAGTGAGTACTAACCACATGTCAAGGGCTGAACCCTCATAATCTGGGAGGTGGTATGGTGAACTAGTTAAGAGCATGACTAGAGAATCATACAGTCAGAGTCACCCACTATTCTTCCACTTGTTAACTATGTGACCTTGGGAAAGTTACTTAGCCCCTCTGAGCCTCAGCTTCCTCAGCTACCAAATGAGGATGATACAGTTGTTGCAAGGATTAAATGATGTAATTCCCATAGAGGTCGGTTAGACTGGTTCCCAGTACACACTAAACATTGGTAGGTAAATCACTATTGTTGCTATCCCATTTAACCCTCACATCAGTCCTCCAAGATAGGTCCCATCAGCATTTTGCTAATGTGGAAACAGAGGCTTAGAGAAGTAAAAGAAGGTACCTAAGTTCACACAGATGGGAACTGGCAAAACTAGACTCAAATCCGACCTGTTCAACTCAAAAGTCCACACTGTTAACCACTGTGACTTGTACAAAGAACAGCCTTGCCAAAGTAGACATCACAGAGAGGCTGGGTGGGCTCTGGGAAGCGCCTCTACCCAAAATATCTCCCCATGAGCCAACCACAGCGCTTATTAGCCCTTCAGGGTAAAGCACCTCACTATAAACTCCTTTTATAAAGTAAGGACGCACTCCTCTGCCCTCCGACTAACCAACAAGATGGCCAACTCCAAAGGATCACCAGAAAATGGAATTCTGGGGTCACTGACTTTGTCCTAAGTTTTGTTTTGTTGGGGGGGTTGGACCGGAGACCAAGGCATCATCTGAGAAGGTCAGGCTTGGGCAGGAGCTACACTAAGCTGGTAACAGGAGGGCTTGAGAGGGAGAAGTGGTTACAGAAGGGAAAATTACCACAAAAGCACCACAGGTTGTGGGGCATCATATTTTTGTACAGTCTGAAGCAGAAGGAAAAGGAGTAGACATGGTGAGGAGCTGGTGCTACAGGGACACACATGTGGGCAGACACTGCAAATGTGGCCCTAACAGAATTTCCCCTCATGGCTGGTTCCTTAAAATGACTTGTAAGGAGGGAAGATGTAAGTTTTCCACCCTGCTGTAGGCACAGAGCATCCTGACCTTCCCTTGCTGATGTGGTAGGACAGGAACCAAGGGCACAGGTGAGGTGGAGACTGAGCTGGCCCAACCTTCATCCCCACCAAAGAAAGGACATAGTTCATCCTGAACTCCTAAGAAAGCTGAGCTAGAATGGGCCAGTGATTTAACTCCAGCAGAGAGGAGTAGAAGCAGAGAGGAGGGAAGATAGAGGAGGAAAGAGGAAAAGAGTAAGAAGAAAGGGATAGAGAAGCCCCTCCCACCACCCCAGACCAAAGTAACAGGCAAGACTTGTTTCACTTTAATATCAACTGGGTGTTAAGAATTATCAGTAGCGCTAAAAGGTCTCTCTTCCTTAGCCATTCCATAAATGTTGGAGAGATCATGGGTGGGTGAGTGGATGGGTAGATGGATGGATGGACGGATGGATGGAGATGGACATGGAGTGATGGGCGAGTGAATGAATAGGTGGATCTCTATACCACACATAAAGATTCATCTTTTGCTTGCAGATAGAACTACTTTTAAACAGTGCTCATTAGGAGTTGGTATATAGCAGTGGAAATGGTACCATAACTAATTTAGCTTTCTATGTCACTGAAGCATATTCAGACTAATCTATCAGCCCAATATAAGGACTTAACAGTTTCTCATCAAGTCACATATTTCTGTCATTTTTTTATCCTCTTTGCACTCCCTCCCTCAGGTATGTAATTTTCTCCCACGGGAAATACCACCTACTAGAAGAGAACTCCAGCATCCCCATCCCCAGCTCTGACCCCTGTCCTGATCTTCCATCCTTCCTGTAGCTGCCTTCTCTCTGTTCGTCTGGATGTCCCAATGTCACTTCAATCTCAACATGCCTACACAAACGTTGACGTCTCCTCTCCCCGCCTCAATCCAGCTCCCTTATCTAATTCCCCTGTTCCTAAAGACTTAACATCGCCATTCTCCAAAGTTTTAATAATAAACTGAAAATCAGTTTTTATTATTTCCTTCCTTCTATACGTGATCAATCACCATGTCATTTTATCTCACTATTACAAAGGCCTTTTGACAGTCCTCCCAGCCTCTGATTTCTCCCCTCTACAATCAGCGCTGTGCACGTATTTATTCATTCATTTATTCATTAATGCTCCTCGAAGTATTCCTGCCTCTGTATGCTCGGTGCTGAGCTCTGCATTAGGGATTCACAGACGAATAAAACACAGTCGCTGACCTGAAGTTTCTCAAGAGCTCAGTAAATACTTCATAAAGTAATACATTGACTATATCTGTCCCCTCCTCAAAATTTTTGGCAGCTCCTTATTGTCTGGGATCCATAATCATTGCCCAAAACCTATCTTGTCCTTGGCCTTGGCGGCTGTTTTTTAGGGCAAATTCAATTCAGTGCTTACAGAATAATTACTGTGAGTTGTAACTAGCCATATCGGATCCTGGGCGCATGCCCTATATCTTCTCCTCTCAGAATTATGATGCTGAGACTTGGGATGCTGACTTGAGGCTCAAAACAAATAGCAGAATTGGCTAAAATTAAAATATTGGTGATAAATCAGATAGTCATCGAGAGCTAGGAATGCTGATGCTGAGAGAACCGGAAAAGAAGAATGTTAATAATAATAGTAAAATACTCTCCTGGAATATAAGAAATCAAGAAGTTCAACCCCAAGTTAGCAGTTCTGGCACTTCTGAATCATGCTGGGCACAGACCCTAAAAATATCAGAATGACTCCTTGGACAACCTTCATTATCCATCCTGTTTGACATTCCCTCTGGTAGGGGTCTCAAAGGAAAATTCTCAATAAGAACCACATGAATGAATGAAAAAAAGAGAAGAAAGGGATGGCGGGAAGGGAAAGAAAGGGAAGGGAACAAGAGGAAAAGAAGGAAGAGAGGAAGAAAGTTGATGCTATATAAGCCTCAATAAACCAGAGAGGTAAACTGGATCTTTTCAGGTCGACAAGAATGTCCAGCCTTTAGGAAAGGCAATCTCTCCCTATCATTCTGAAACTCAAATCCCAGAAATCTTAAGATTAAGGGGTACAGAGGGAGGGGAAAACAAAAAGAGACATAGTAGAGAATGTGAACCCTGATAGGTGGCAGCGCCCTCCTCCCCCAAACTCTGGATTTCCAGCTGGGTCAAGGACTGTGGGGCAGGAAATTCTCCAGGGGCTGTGACTGAGGCTACCCACAGGAAAGAGGAGGCGAACTGGGTAAGGACCAGCTGCAACAAATAGAGAATCTGTAGAGGAGCAGCACAGGCTTGCTGCACGCCCTTCCTGAATGGAGCACAGGGGCCCAGCTAGAGGCCAACTTGGGTGATTTCAATCCTAGGAACACAGACTGTTAGAATTAGAAAAGATCTTTACATTATATCTGAGGAACCAGAAGCTGACAGATGCTGATGGATGAGGACTGGAGTCCCAGCCTGATTGGCTGCCTGAAGCTGCAGGAAGTCATTTCATTTTTTCCCATCCCAGATTGTCTTCTGAAAAGAGATTAATCTAAGAGATTAATTGACTTAACCTTCTTTAAAATCCAATACAGCCAAAATGTTTGGGTTTGTTGGCCCTTTATCTCTAAGAGATTTTTACTCTAATCAGATGTTGCTAAATGTTTAACCCCTAGTCCTGGGAGAGAATGGGCACTCCAACTAGAGATACGGGCTCCTGGGTACCTGAGAAGGAGAAAAGGCAGAAATAGAGGCGGACAGGGGCCCAAGATCACAGCCTTTGGAGAAAGATTTGAACCCTACACTGCCACATGTTTAGCTGCTTGATCCCAAAGATGTCCCTAACTATCTGTGAACCCCAGATTTCTCTTTTGCAAGTTGGGACTCACCTACCTTGCAGGATTGTTAAAGGAATTAACTGACACGGCTATTGCTTCTCTTCCATTCCTTCCCCTACTTGATTTGAGATTTTCCCTCAAGCCAGTACTAGTTGAACATTATAACTTTCCTACTTAATTTTGACCACTTTGTTGCCCATCAAATGTTGATGAGCTCTGCCCAGTGACAGTGAAGGAGACAGACTTAAATTTGTTTTTTACCCCCAGCTGCAATTTCTCCCTTGGAGAATATGAAGAGAAAAAAAGAGGAGGCTAAGGATCTATATCATCTGTTGAGCTGGTAATGGAACCAGTGATGGAGTATTCCATGGCCACCAGGCTATCACCTGGATCAACTCCTTCTGCCTCGACCCAGCCATTCTACCCTGGGAAGTGCCTCAACCACTGGCCAGGAAACCTGAGTTCTGTTCCAGGTTCTGCCACTGACCTGCTAAGTAATCCTCGACTGCGCATTTACCTTCTTAGGGCTCTGCTTCCCCATGCGTAAAAGGGAGACAGTAATACATCCCCATCCTCCACACGGCCCACTGCCCAGGGGTCACAAAGATCACACGGGACAACAGATGTTTAAAGCTAAACATGCTTTATAAGCATAAGACCTTATAAATGTTATTTCTATTTGGATGGCTTGAGGAAAGAAAGAAAAATAATTTGGGGGGAGGGTATTGACTCAAAATGAGCCTGCCCTTATGAGGGAAGGAAGAAGGGAAGGATGGGCTGGGGCAAATTTCACCCTACGGACTGAGAAAGTGCTCTCTTTCTACATGTGCCTGGAAGTGTTGAGACGATCAGAGGAAATGTGTTTATGTACAAGCTAAGCAAAGAGAAAAATGCCACCATAAAACTGAGGGGGAGGGATAATACAATAAAACAATACAGAGTGTCCTATAACCACAGAAACAATAACAACGCTAAAACAGAAATAGCTTATTAAGTTAAAACAACAGTAAATCTGTCAGAACAGCCCATAGAAACTCTCATCTTAGGATAGTAAAAAGCCTCTTCCAGGCCTATTGTCTTATACTTTCATTAAACTACAGTTCTATAAGCTAAATTATTGCCAATTCTTGCTCAATTCCCAGAATGAAATCTAGTTAAAATCTTAATTTGGGAGATACATCTTTTGCAAGTGACAGATCCTTAACAGACAGTTCCCAAAGCCTGACAACTTGGGAATGCAGAGAACCAAGGCATAAAAGGCTGCCCGACAGTTTGGATTTGGGATCCTCTCTAGCTGTCCCACTACTCTCTCTCTCTTTTTTCTTTTTGAGGAAGATTAGCCCTGAGCTAACTATTGCCAATCCTCCTCTGTTTGCTGAGCAAGACTGGCCATGAGCTAACATCCATGCCCATCTTCCTCTACTTTATATGTGGGACACCTACCACAGCATGGCATGCCAAGTGGTGCCATGTTCACACCCAGGATCCGAACCGGTGAACCCCGGGCTGCCGAGAAGCAGACTGTGTGAACTTAACCGCCATGCCACCCCACCGGACCGGCCCCCTGCTACTCTCTTAACAGACCCCCAGGCTCCTTTTGACCAAGGAAGAGTGGAACAGGGAAGCTGATGTTTCCCTTCTCTAGCTAAGTGGGTTCAGATCCTAGGGGAAGTTGAAGTTCAGACCAGCCAACTCCATTCCCTCATTAGTAAGCTAGGTCCACAGTCTCTGAAAGGCCCCATGGCCACCAGGCCCATATATACCAAGCAGCTATATATATATATATATATATATATATATATATATATACACCATGTAACTAAGGAATTTAGGACGCCCCTGCTGGTTAAACCTTGGTTCTGAACCACATACCTTACCCCATTCCTGGACTGACACTCTCACTTCACTTTGCCTCTAAATGAATTGCTTGCTTGTTTTGTTGTCTGTTCCCAACTGTTCCCAGCCCACTGTTGGTGATTTTCCCACTACCGTATCCTGGGGTTCTCCTTCCAGCAAGCCTGCCTCCAACTACCAGCCTCCCTGGTCAAATGTAACCCCAGGGGCTTCTGTTGGCCTCTGCCCTCTGAGAGATTGGTCCTCCTCCCCCAGGATTGCCCGGGTCTAATGGGTAGGAGCTGGACATCAGTACCTGCACCACAGAGGAAGAGGTGCAGGGGAGAAGGCAGGGATTAGGGCGCTGGGAGGGGTCTCAGTGCTGCCTGCCGCCCCAGACCCTTAGTGCAATGGAGAGTTAGGTATTGGTAGTTAACATAAAGGAGCACACTTAGGATAAAGTTATCCAAGTACTTGTTTGGCTACAACAGCCTGGATTTTTTACTGGTATCTGGTTGACAAGCATTTTCGTGGCAGTGTTCCAGGAAAGTATTCCTGTTTTCAGTGCCACCCACATATCCAGTTTTATAAGCTAAATTATTTCCACTACTTGAGAACTGCCAAGGATGAGCTTCAGTGCTTGATATAGCTATGTTACGTTTCATGCTGCTGAGCACCCCACACAACAGCCACCAACCCCTCTTCCACGCATCTAAACCGCAGCCCCGCTTCCTCCTCCCTAGCCTCCCCGCTCACCCACACACAAACCAAATGTTCTCTCCCTGGCCCCATCTCCCCCACTGCAGGCCTGGCTCAAGCTTTCCTCTCTACTTGAATTGACTTTGCCTACAGAGCAAACTTCTCTCATCCTTCACAACTGTGATCAACTCTCACCTCTTCCTTGGAGCCCTCCCTGACTCCTCTATGTTCGAAGTAATCTCTCTCACCCTTGATATTCCCAGGCACTTTGCTTCTAGTCCCGTTATAGCATTTACCCTTGTCTATCTGGTGTAACTGGGCAAATTATAGAGAAAGAAAGTGGCTGGTGTGAACGTTGTTTTCCCCACATCCACCTAAGGATAAAGGAGCCAATGTTGCTTTTTTTTTAAGATCGCAGCTGATCTTTACACACACACCCATGCACACACGTGCACAAAGACACACACACACACACAATTTATATTTCAGACCCACTGAGGAAGACCAAGCAGGAGTTGCTTCAGAGGAGGCATGGATACGAACATGGAGAGGGGAGAAGGAGAAGCCACTGCCTTGAGAAGAGTTAAGTGTCCTTTGAGATGGGAGTTAAGGTGAGAGGCCAGTGGCCTCACTTAGAGGCAGCCCCATGGACGGGTGCAGATCGGGTACTGGGGGCTGTTGGGTGACAGGCTGCAGTCACTGGGGGAGGTATGGAAGGGGCATCTCTGTGACTTGCCCCAGATCATCCAGGACTTGGAGGCAGAGGGGCGGGATCACTCTCTACAAGGTCACTTTATAGGCAAAAAGGTAAATGTGAAAACAGAAAAACACCATGGCCCAAAGCCCTGGCCCTGGCCCCTCCCTGGTTTGAGGCACCATGTGAGCGTAGGATTTGTCTATGATCTCACAGAGTAGGGAAGGAACCCCAGTAATGATTAAGATTTAATTTCCCATCAAACAGGCAGACGGAGACTCACAGCAGATAAAATTTGATCTAGAAGAGTAAAGGATTATGACATGGATTGTATTAAAAATTTATACCTGCTACATGGCGTTAAATCACTCATGGCCAGGCTTGCCTTCCCCACTGGATCGGGAAGCCCTGCAATCAGGGGTCTTTCCCTCCCTCATCCCACCCTTCCCTACTCCACCCCAAGCTTCCTAGTCTAAATTAGTGAAAGCAATCCCTCAGGTGGCAAAATAAAAACTAAAGGAAATGATGCCATTTCACTGGCAGTTTGCAATCCACAACCATAAAAGGCGAGTGGCCGGGTCATCTTTCCATAAATCTCCAATTCTGCTGGAAAAGCAGACAAAGGCAGCTGGGGAGCCAGGCTACTGCTTTGTTTTTGCAACTCTTTCCATGGCAGTGCCCTTTATATATGCAGCCCGGGTGGAATGCATCATAAAAGGTGACATTTTATCACAGCAGTTTGTAAATTTTACAGAAGCAGTCTCCCTGTAAATCACCCAGCTTATTCCCTCGCTGACTTTATTACAGCAAATCCAGTCGTGGATAAACTGTATGCCAGTTTACTTGAAATTTATCTTTTTTATTCAAGCTGAACTGAGGCCTTTTAATATTCTTCTCTTTTCTAATGATAAGGCATAATGATAACCTTATTTTCTATTCAGACAGCTTTAAGGACCCTCATTTCTCTGGAAATGCAGTTCCTATTCAGGGCCTCTTTTCTCCAGAGCCATTTAGAATTTGTTTGTTGTGTCAGAAAACGTGGGTAGCTCCCTGCCCCAAGTTTTAAGTCCCTAGAACTTACGCGTATTTTTATTCCTCATTTCCCCACAGTATGTCTGCTCCCTCGGGCCCTAGCACTTTTCCCTCCTATAACAGTGCACTAAGACCGCCTCTATCCACCCAGCCCACTCCCCAGAGTCCTGTCCTCTAGGTCATACATTGAGGTGTACCCCAGTGTTAAATTCATTAAACAAGGAGTCCATTAGACTGATGTGGCTCTAATGCCATGGCGGCCTATGTAAGCAAACTGAAGTCTAAGCTGAGGACAACCAATCACAAACAGCCAACTAGACTTAGAGCTACAGCCAATCTAAGAATTTCCTTTCTTTGCTTCCGCACTCTGTATAAGCCTTTCCGCTAACTCCTGTCCACAGAGCGCACGCAGCTACTTCCAGCTTGGCACTGCCTGATTCTAATCAGTTTTTGCTTCAACTCTTAAAATTTTTAATATGCCTCAGGTTATCATTTAACAACAGCTGCATTGAATTGCTCATCCACCCACCCTCTTGTGCTGTGTGATACACGTGGCTATTGAGCACTTGAAATTTGGCTGGTCCAAACCAACTTGTGCCCGACATGTAAAACACCCCAGACTTCAAAGATTTAATACAAAAAAAAATGTAAAATATTTCATTAATAATTTTTATACTGATTACATGTTGAAATGATAATGCTTTGGATGTATTAGGTTAGATAAAACAAAATTAATTTCATCTTTTATTATTTTACTTTTTTAATGTGGTTGCTAGGAAACTTATAAAGACATCTGTGGCTTGCATCATATACTACTGTCCTGTGCTGCTTTGGGCATGTCCTATCCCCTTGCTGGATGAAGTCCCACCTGCTCCAAAAAGGTTTCTGTGGCCTTTCTCATCACAGTGCTCTCTTCCTCCTTTGCCTTCCATTTCCCTTAGAGATCTCATAATTTAGGAGGTTACTGTTAATTTTGTCATCCCAAGCCCACAGCTGTCTCCACATAGCCTCTGAGGTTCATGAGAGCAGGGAGAGCATTTTTTAGTGACTTGAATTCCCCTTAGTGCCTTTAATAGTTCTTGGTGCACAGTAAGGTGCTCAGAGAATGGATAAATAAATGGATGCAGAACAGACAATTCTTGAAACTGGCTGGCACAAAGCCAGGACCTAGCAATCAGGAACACAGCTATTCACTGGATTACAATTTTCTTGAAATGAGGGTCCCTGTCCTGATTATCGTCATATCCTCTACAGAGCCTAAGTGAATGCTGCAAACAAAGATGTGTTTGAGTAAATGTATATCAAACTGACTGAGGTCATGTTGCACCAGGGGAACTCAACCCAAGATGAAGGGTTCTCATTAGGCCAAAGAACCAAGGGCAGACCCAGAAATGGGCTTCCAGGATAGTGGCCACAGTCACAGATTAATTCCTTGACTAATATTACAATTGCTTTCTCTCTTCTCTAGACCATTATGTATAGCTCTACCCAAAACTATCTTCCCCGAACAATGCTTTTATCACATCCCTGCCTCCTTCAAGAATCTACCATGACTCCCTGTTGCCACAAGATAGTGCCTGAATTTTTAAATGTGTCAATTTACCACCCCATCCTCACCTTGCAATCTACCACCCCATCCTCATCTCACACTCCCCAGTACGTTCCTTCCAGTTAGTCTCCTGCCTGTCCTACAAGCAGTCCAGGATGTGTGTCCAGGATGATTCGTCTTCCTATATCAGCCTCCCTCATTTATCTCTGCCCATCTGACTTCTTCCTTCATCCTGTGCCTTGAAACTCAGTTAAAACTACGTCAGCTTCTCCATGAAGCCTCCCCAACTCCTCCAGCCCCTTCCCATCTTCCTATCCCTGAACACCTACGATCCTGTCTGGAATCCCTATCTAGTTCAGCGTATTGACATCATGTTTCCACAGCCAAATGGAAAGCCACTCATCTGCAGGAATCATAGCTCATAAACTCTTGCAGAGTGCCAAACACACCATAATGCTGAGTGAATTGAGGTCAAATTAAATTAAGCCAGTTAAACTATCACTACTCTGAATCAGTAATATCTCGTGTCTCCACACGACCAGCGGGGAAGGAGGAGGGCCCTAGCAGTGGTGCAAACACCAGCAGTGGCTGTCCTACAGTGCTCTCGAGGGCAAGAACCGTGTCTTGTGCCTGAAGAGAGGATAAGCCCCACCTCAGAGGACCGCTGCTGAAGGCGATTCTGAGACCGCTATGAGCTTTTTCTAGGGCCACAGCAACCGCTCTGAGTCTTAGGAACTTAACACTATAAGGAGCCAAATAAATTACCTAACCCAGTCCCTCATTTTACAGATGTGCAAACAGAGGCCTAGGACAAGGAAAATGATCTGACTGAGAGTCCAGGGTAAGTAACGACAGGGACAGCCTTGACTGCCAGCTTTGACCGCCAGTTAGGGCTTTTTCCCTTCTACACAAAGTTCCTGAAGGCTGCTCAGAGAACCAGCTGTGTCCATACCACCTATGAAGGTTTCCTAAGAAGACAGAGTGTGGGCTCCCCATCCACAGAGATTCAGAATCACCAGACCTGGTGAGGCTGGGACTCAGCGTTTTTGTAAAGTTCCCCAAGCGACTCTGACACATTTCTAGGTCTGAGAGTCTCTGAGCCCACTTGCTCCTGCTGGGGCCTTCACAGGTTCGATGGCCCAGGAGTCCTGCCCTTTTTGGGAGCCCTTGCTATGTGAAGGGAGTACCACAAGACGAGTGTGTGAAACACCCCCTGTCCATGGCTCACTGGCCAGCCTCCACCCCCCCGAGACCACACAAAGACCACTGGTGTGGTCAGGAGAAGGCAGGGCTGGGGGAGGGAGTGAAGGGTGAGGAGGGAGCGGGAGGGCAGCACCTCTGCCCAGCCCCATGAGGCTGCTCCCCAGTATCCACCACTCACTGTATAGGCCGTCTGTTTAAAAGCTAAGTACCCCAATCAGGAGAGCAATGAATAAATACTGGAAAATGGCTTTGAAAGCTATTAGGTTCTGAAAAATTACAGCGAACTATGCAGTCTCGATACTTCAGAGAAAATTACAGAGCAGGTGAGGAACTCTGTGAACTTTCCAACATGCTTTCATGCACAAGGTGTCTTGCCTTCCAAGAGGCTCTCGTCAACTGGAGCCGAGCTGACCACCTAGCCCTGACTGCCTGCTCCTCAGCTCACCTCAGCAGAAGTGGTTATTCAGAGTCTGTAGCCTGTTATTTCCACTGCTTAGTCAATGGACCCGAAATACCTTGACCCTAGGGTGGTGGACATACTCAGAATTTGGCATGGAGACAAATGAGTGTGAATTCTAGCTCTTTTGCTTATTATCAGAAAGTTATTTCTCCTCTCTAACCCCAGTTTTCTCAGCTGTAAAATGGAAAAGAAAAAAATCCTGCATCTTATATAATATGCTCAGAAAATATCATTTCCTTTTCTGATTCTTTCTCTAGGTAAACAGCATTTGCGGAGATTCATATGTATCTGCACACACACCCTGATCACTAAAATTTATCTAGACCTTTGCTAGACACTTGCGAAAGTGTGATCCACCGGCCAGTAGCATCAGTATTACCTGGGAACTTGTTAGAAATACAAATTCTCAGGTCCTTCCCCAGACCTAATGACTCAGCAACCTCAGGTGTTTCTTGTGCATCTTAAATTTGAGAAGTCCTTCTCTAGAAGGCTGATTGGAGCTGGAAGTGGGATGTAGTTGAAGAGGCTGGGGGCATGTTTTAATCCTGGCTTCAGAGGATCAGAATAAAATCCACAGCCTTGGCTTTCTCAGCAACCTGATTTAATCTACATGGTCTTTGAGGGCCCGAGGCCCCAGGCTAACCAGGCCACAGACCAGTGTCATCCACTCTATTCCTAGCTGCTATCCGACCTCAAAATAAGTGAGCCCTGGGCCTCAGGGGGTGAGAGCTTGCAAGTAAATCAGGTCACACTCTTTCTTCTGCATGGAACGGACATGGGTTTTAGTATTAGCTCAGATAGGAAGATGTACTTATCCTACAACTGGGAAGAATGGGTGTCTGATTGATGTACCCTTGATGAACTAGTTCTTCAAATATGGGAAGGATTCATAAAGATAGAAAGGAGATGAGGAAGGGCACTCCAAAAGCAGGGGAAAGTATGAATGAAGTCCATAAAGAGAAAGCCAGCAGTGAGAAGACCAGTTATGTCCAAGCAGAGATGAAGCATTGTAGAAAGGGGACAGATAGTAAAGGGCCTTGAATACCAAGCTAAGGAGTTTAGATTTTACCCTATAGTTCATGAGGAGCCTCAAATACTTATGTGCTTTGGGGTTTTCATTATTTACTTGTTTATGAGAAAGATGTTGCCTACATACATGTTGAAAGATAATTCTGCATGAGTCTGGTATTAATGCACATCTCAAGCTATCTCTTCAAGGAAGTTTGAATAGCAAACAACCTTGGAAACTAGAGATAATGTATCCCTCCAGATCAGAGGGAGGATTTGTTCCCTGACCAATATAGCAAAGTTTAAAGACCCCTCCCCAGAGACACTCCAGGGTAATAAAGATAAAGACTGCCTTCCCAGCCTGGAGAAGATTGGCTTACTTTCCAGAGAAAACATAAGGTCTCTCTCTCTTGGAAGTGAGGGAAGGACAGGTTGCCAGAGGCCCTATCTAATATCAGAGCTTCCTTATTTGGGGATTCCTCTCCTGTAAGGCACCCTACCACACGTGCAGTTGCCATCTGGCTCCTACCACACCACCACGTGGAGATTGGGGCTTGAAGAACTGGTGCTAAGAAGCTGCAGCTTTTACTGTGCATAATGAACTTTGTCTCTGACCCAGAGGTCTTCTGTTTTCTCTTAGTATATGTAGACATACATACACACATACTACACCATGGCAAGATAACCTGGTAACTTGCATATAGAATAAAATCGTAGACCCTTCAGAGTTTCCTACTTAATATAGTGGGACTAAAATTATTAAATGGAAAATATAGTGCTGCTGACACAGAGTAGACGCAATATATGATGTCACTGTTCATCAACACCAGATGATAAAAGAATTTCATATAATTTGATGCTCTTCTGCAGGGAGTGACTAAACTTTTGGGCCATTCATCTGGTCAACAAAATCCAGGGTTAGGAAACCTCTTGCTGCCACAGCACAAGTCTGAGACACAAAACCCAACAGACCTTCCCAATGCCAGGAAAGTGGCAGGAATTTTTTAAAGTGTGAATTAGAAGTTTTAGCATGACATGGAAGAGTAGGAATGGGAATTAAGATAGCTAGAGTTTCAGAGATGCAATCTATTTAGAAATCCAGTCTGAACTTGAATAACTGTAGTTGAAGACACTGAAAAGTCTCCTGAATTGATATTAAAGAATATCATTCAATAAAACAAACTTTCTAAGGTGGTTTAGTTTGAGATGAAAACTGCAGTGCACATAGACAAGAAATTAAAGACCAAAATGTTGAAAGAAGAGAAGCTGAATAGAAATTAGAAATGTCTAGAATTTTTTTCATTTCTTAGTAAGGAGAGATAAAGTAATAAAGAAAATCACACTCTATCATGATTGTTGTCCTTCTTATAAGTCATATTTAAGTTAACTCCTCTGTAAATTATATATCCATTCCACAGAAGGAGTTCAGTTATCCAAAATAAATCTTTCTATCATCTTTACCAAATCCTAAGGGAAAAACACTCTTTCTACCAATCCTAAGAAAAAGTTCCTGAAGTAAATTGACAAACCCAACTGTCTCAGTTAAGAGTTAATAAGTGGCAACCACTAAATGTGGGAGATATGAAAAAGCATATTCCCACTTGTGTTACAAGAACGTGATAACTAGAGTACTTATAGCCAATAGTTCTGGATCTACCACCCAGCCTGCTCTATCCAAAGCCACAAAACCACCTGCCTTTATAGGAGAAAAGACTACCTGACACCCAGGGTCTCCTCCACAGCCCTAATAACCTCTCTCCCTCTATTCTCATCTCAGATCCCCAGACTAATACCCCCACACACTGCACAAGGCAGAGCCAGCTCCCCCTATGCTTTTCATCTTCATCCAAGGTTTTCATAATTCACCCGAGAAAATTTTATCTTAGTTCACCAAAGGCAATGCTTGCCTCCTCCTGACTTTCAGGAAAAGGAGCTACTGAGAAGCATCAACATCCAGATCTCCTCTTGGGAAAGTGTCAACGTGAGAAAGGGTCTGCTTTCCTCCTAGAGATCTATCAATGAGGGTAGATGGTGTCCCCTACTCCATCCAGCTGGAGGATTACACTAGCCGTGTGTAATAAGAGTGATTGGAAAGGACATCTGATTAGAAGTTAAAAGAATTGTATTCTAAAACTAGCCCTTTTACTAGCTAATTTTGAACCTTAGGCAAGCCACTTAACCTCTCTGGGCCTCAGTTTCACCTGCAAAATGAGGGTGTTTCATCAAAGACCCCTGCCACCTTTAAAAAGCTACACCTATAGGATTAAGAGGAATGGGTAGTAACCTACAGAAAGAAAATGGAAGGGACCGAAAAAATCTCCTGGGCCACCAAATAATAATAGAAAATAAAACCTGAAACAAAGCTAAACTTTATAATTTTCTTTGCCCTTTTCCATACCCTTTGTCCTTTGATCCTCACAACTAAATAAACTAAAAGAACCACTTTTTAGGTACATATCCCAGATAAGGGAACAAAAATCAGAAGGCTGGTCAATGGCGGAAGTGACACCAAAATTAAGTACACGTTAATTCCCAGCCTAGGACATTTTATCTACCTCTTAGGGGTTCTAAGTTCTAAGGAAGTTAGAACTCTTAAGTTCTAAGGAAGGGGAGCATTAGAGGCCATATGATTTTGCTTCAAGCCCTCTCAAACGTAAGTCATTATTTATGAGTCTTTATTCCACCAATATGGCAGCTACACCCAGCTCTTAGCCCATTCAGGCAGCAACAAGACACGCTGTTCTTTAGAATGGAAAAGGAGCAAAAGATTCCCTTTGAAGTGTTCTGGGTGCTCTCTAGAGAACCATTCTTGCAAATCCACTTGAAAACCTGGGGAATTTCACGAATCTGGAGCATTTCCATCATCTTGGAACCCTGTAACAAATTTGTCAAAGGATAAAAATATTGTGCATCCAAATATTTGGATACAAATAAAATATATACAAAATACCTGGAAAATTAATCAAACTCTAGTTCCAAAAGCTGATCACATGACTTCAATGTTATTCATATAGTGCTCTTCTGGATTTCCTTTTCTGGAATTGAAATCACTGTTTCCAAGTCTGCCACCTTCTACTTTACATTCTCTGAAATGAAACCGGAATTCTTTCATTTCTCAAACCCCTTAATTGATTTTTGAGTCATAAGCTACTTTTTTCCAAAAACAAAATATTAGATTGTTCGATCTGAACATAAAATACAAAGCTAATACTACCTAGTAGGAAAAAAAGAAGTGTTGTTAATAATTCACAGGAATAAAATATACCCTTCGACTGTGGAGTGGAATGAATGTCCTAAATGATCTGTGTGTAGATTTGGGACAATTTTTCAACAAAGTAGAATAAAAGAATAAGGACTGTAAGTAGCGCTGCATTTTCTAGTCTCTAATTAGAAGATGTAGTTACTTAATTACACATTGTTAGTACCTGATTACATAGATCTGAAATAACATTGTAATTGTGCTTAATTATTCTAATTAAGCTAATAATCAACCCACAAAACACACAAAGAATTTTGTGTGAAGAAAATCCTTAGTAAACTAGATTATACTTAGTAAGAAATAGCCTTTAAAAGCAAAACTATTTCTCGCACTTGTCCCACCCACAGCCTCCCAACCTGTAACTACCATCCCACAGTATGACTACATAGATCCACCCCCAGTGTTGACTCAGTCATAGGGTGAGAGAAAGAGTGACTTAGAGCAATGCAAGGAAACTGAGATCGCTAGACTCTCTGTGTTTCCAGCAGGGGAAATTGAGCCCCAGAGAGGCTCTCCATCTTGTCCAAAATTACACAGCTAGTGAATGGCAGAACCCAGTTTTCCAAATTCCCAGTTCAGTGTCCTTTCCCTTCACCAAGTCTTCATGTGGGAAGCCAACGATGCCTCAGGTTTGAGATTTTAGCATCTCTGAGACCAGGGCAATTGAAGATATTAATCTGAACACATCAGGTCTAAGATCCTGCTTTCTCTGTTCAATTCAGTGTTATCCATCTGGGACTGAGTTTGACAACCCAAATTCCAAATAGCAGTGCCTTAGCTAGACAAGGATTTTCCTTTCCCTCACACACATCCAGAGGAGATAGATGAGAGCTCCACAGAGGTTATCAGGACCCAGGCATTTCTAGCTTTCTGCTCTGACATTCTTAGAGTACAAAACTTGTCTTCATTCTCTCAGCATGGCTTCATGATCTCCAGCCATGCTGTCTGCATTCCAAAAAACAGGAGGAAGTAAAAGAGGAAGCAAGAAGGAGCGGTGTTTATACTAAGGAAGTAGAGCTTTCCCAGAGACGTTAGGCTTCTTTCTCATGAGCCAGAACTTTGTTACATGGATACCACTCACTCCAAACGAGGCTGGGAAATAAGGTTCTTTAGACTGAGGCTGGGAAATAAAGTTCTTTAGACTGAGGCTGGGAAATAAGGATCCTTAGCGGAGCACAGGTCACTGAGCACAAACAGAGGTTCTATTAGTAAGAAAGAAAGTGAATATGAATATTGCTAGGAAACCAACTTGCCACATGCAGTCAGTCTGTCCTTAGGAGTGTTAGATATAAAGAAAAGAAATAAAGAGATGCCAGCCCTCATATACTAGAAAGAATACTAGGTTAGGAATCAGGGGAGCAGGGCCTCAATTTCCTCACCTTAAAAATCAGAGGGCTGGACAAGAGCAGTGATGTCCAAACATTTTTAGCAATAGAACCCATCTTTCAAAGGGACTTTTGTATAGACACCTAACTATAAAACAGATCAAAGCAGAGCTGCTTCCCCCTCTGTGAAGCTGGGTGGGGAAGAAGGAAGGGAGACTGGCGGACACTGCCAAGTGCTACCCAGATCCCCTTTAAGAAAGAACTAGTTGCCACAGCTGTTAGGGCTGAGGACCACAGACGGCCTTTAGCTGTCAGCCCTTCAGGGACTGCCTCAGCTGCACAGAGCCCCCTCAGTCAAGATCCTACTCGTTTCCCTGGGAAGCCCACATTCAATGATAGACTAGCCATCTTGGCCCTTCTCAGGACAACTGTGAAGGGCCATTCTAGCTCCAGATTCCTGAGCAGTTGACTGACACTCATTGGGCTGCCTCACAGCTCAACTTCTCTCTCTGCCCTCACCTGCTTTCCCATACCCCTGCATAGGTACTGATCCCAAGAGTGCTCCTTAATAAACAGCCTTCACTTTAAATTCTAGCTCTGGGTTGGCTTCCTGGAAACCCAGCCTGAGCAAAGAGGTCAACAGCCGGTCCTTCAATCTGTCCCCCCAAGTACCCCTACAACAGCTCCCGCCTAAGCCAAACCCTAGCGCTCTATGCAACCCAGTGTGAAACCATTTAGTTGATTCCTCCGAGAGTTCAAACTCAACACTGCTACAGACCTAACTGGGGAAGACCAAAGCTTGAAAAAGTGCAGGCAGAGCTGGAAGCTGATATGGCTGGTCTGGGAGGGTTTCTTGGAAAGGTGAATTAGAGCAAAGAAATAGAGGAGCAAGAAATAACAAGGTACACCTGGGAGAAAACACCATATGTGGGAGGATGATAATTACAACCTCAATAATTCCTGGCATTTTCAGAGTATCTTAGTATGTATGAGATATTTTAATACACATTCATTAATTTCACAAATTACAATGAGATAACATAGTGACACTTGCCCATTTGTTTTCTTTCGTATTCAGGCACTAGGTTCTAAAACCTTCCGTTGAAGGGAATTCCCTTCTTGAGAGTCTTGGAAGACACTGTGGAGGCCCAAAGGGCAGACATTTCTTTCTTCCTGCCTTCACCAGCTTGAGCTCAACATAGGGCCTGGATGTAACAATCAGATGCTCCTGCCTTGGAATCTGTAGGGAGTGACCCTTAGACACCAGAGGCAGTTAACAGTCATTCAGGGGCTGCAGTGAGTGGAGAATGTCTGGAGGAGGCAGTTCCAGTGGGGGCATCCTCACCAGACTGCTCCTGGGTATGACCTTGGCTGGGATCTCTCCTTCCTAGCACCTCCCGGTTTCTGCCACTTTTCCCATTGATTCCAGGAGCTACCAAGATCCTGCTAAGAAAATGTGTTCCTGCCTACATCAGCCAGAGTCTGTGTCTGTTGTTTTCAGAAGAGAACTCTAACAGGTGTAGGTAGATTTTTAATGCCCATTTTATAGATAAAGAAAATGAGGCCCAGGAAGACTGATGTTTTTCCAAGGCCCCACATGTGGCTGGGCAGGGATTAAGACCAACACTTTTTCCGTGACACTCAGTTTCCAGATTTAGTAATGTCTTATGAATAGTTTGTGCAATTATCACTTCTCTTCTGAGCTTTCTTCTGAAAACGAACATCTTTTTAATTGTGGGTTCTGCTGTCAAATTTAAACAACTAGTATCCACTCTATTAAAAATGGATATTGTCAGAAATATATGTAAATCTAACTTCCTTGCTAATTAGCAGTCCATTTCTTCTCAGATACTGATGAAGCCTCCAGAGAAGGAAGGAGTTTGAGGGAAGTCTTGGCGGCAATTACAGTGCCACCCTTCCTTAACCTGCATTCCAATCTAGAATGCTTCCACCCAACCTTTCTTCCCTCTCTCCCACAACTGGGGTAAGACTTCTATTGTGGTCTGATGGCTCTCCCAGCCTTCCCTGGCTCTCTCTATTATTCTCTAAAGGCATTTCCCTTAATAAAGTCATTACATGTTTAATCCCATATTGTCGTCTGCTTTTCAGAGGTCCCAGACTAACATGTCCATCCAATTCTGCATGTCCATCCCTCTTAGAGAGAGTTACCCTCATCTATACATAACAACTCTGTAGTCAGGACAGCAACACATAATCATCTCCTCTCTCACTCTAGGAACTGCACTTTCATTAATGCAACCTAAATGACACTCACTTTCCTAGCAGCCACCTCACACCATTAACTCATATTGAGTATAGTATCCGGCAGCCTACTTTTGAATAAGACTAGTCCGAAGACTCAGATGCCCTTTCTCACCCTTATCCCATCCCTCCTCATGGTTAAGATCCAATACAACTTTCACTTCCTCTAAGAAGCTTTCCTAACACACATCTCCCTTCTTTCCTTACCACTTGGCATTTACCACTATTATGTAACATTATACAAACTTGCCTTTAAACTTCTACCTCCCCGGAACATGACCACTTCCAGGGCAAAGACCATATCTTAGTCTTCCCCTGTGTCCAGCACCTAGATGGTAGAGAATCGTTCATCTGTTACTAAACACACGTCTTTTCTCTTGAGGTAATGTTAAAGCTCCTTGAGGGCAGAGATCAGATCTTTCTCTCTTGAATCCCCTCCAACGCCTTGCTCAAGACTGAGAACAGGTAGATGTTCATTAAATGTGTATTTAACTGAATGGAACTCCTGAAAGGCTTTTGGGACACCCATGTCGCCTGTCAAACTCCAGGACAAAAAGGATGTTCAGGGCAAAAGAACCAGAAGAGGAAAGACATTGAATATGCTGGGCTTTCCTGTGTGGGTGGGAGGATCTTGTACCCAGACAGCCATTTCGGATGCCCCCTCCAATCTGGGCTCCACAGAACAGCCACAATAATCTTTCCCAATAATCTCTTCAAAAATCAGATGGTATCACTCCTATGTTCACACCCCTTTGATGGCTTCCCATTGCACTGAGGACAAAAATTCAAACTCAGTTCTGGGGCCACAAGGCCTGCATGATCTGCCTCCAGCTGCCTTCCTGATCTCGTCTCATGCCACCGTCTTCCTCAAGCATCATAGTCTAGCTGCTCTGACCTCCTTTCAGTTCACCAAACCCAACCTGCTCTCTCTGCTCCCAAGTCTTCACACATTGTTCCCTCTGCCTAGAACCCTTTCTCCTGCATGATTGTCTCCTCCTCCTGCATCCAACTTAAATGCCAGCGATGCAGCCCATCACACCTGTAATCCTCTCTCGCCACGCTTGATTCATTTCCTTCACGGCACTCATCACAATTAATCACTGAGGGGTCCATGTTCACTTTCCTCAGGAATAACGTGTCATTGGTTCCCGGTTACAAGCAAAGCTCAAGATGGCTCCAGGAAAGACTACGATTCCTCCTCCCATCTTGGCCTACGTCTTGGCTTTCCCTAGCTCTGCTGACTCTTTCAGACCTGGCCGCTCCTCCCCTGATTCCTTCTCAAACTTGAACTGTCCACCCTACAGAATCTCCTTTAGACTCTCTGATCTATCCCAAGGTGAATCCTGTCAAACCCATCAGGTTTTCACTACTGAATACCTAAGAGACTTTTTAGATCTTCTCCATGCTTCACAAGAGCCAAATTAAATTTGGGTAGAAATGGAAGGAAGATATCGAACAAGGCCCTCTTTCTGTCTAAAATTATTGTGCTGCCATTTCTACGCTTCAGAAGCCACCACATTAGGGGAGGACACCCTGCTGAGTCTCTTCCTCCCAAAGTTCTCCTCAGGAAGTGAGGTGTGTGGCCCCTCAGGCTTCAGATCCCTAACCATCCAGGAGCTTCTACTTCCACCCTCCAAATCCAGGGTTTGAGCAGGTCCAGTGGTAGCTCTAAACTCTTTGTTCTCCTCTCCCAGTCCCCTCCCCAAACCACCTCACCAACAGCCTGGAAAGAGTTCTTATGTCCAAAAACTACTCAGTCATCATCATGTGTTCTCTCCTATTCTGTGGTTTATGATTTAAAAAAAAACAACAAAATTCTTTAGGTCATTCACATTTTTTCCTTTATACTCAAAGTTCTTGGAATTTAAAAACAACAATAACTTTCTCCTCAAGCACTTGGCTCTTTAAAAACTCAGGACATGGAGAAATAGTATAGGAAAAAGAAGATGCAGAGGGACCTTCACAAAAGGTCAGATTTGGGGCAGACTTTGCAGACTGGATGAGACTTTACCAGGTAGGCTGACGCGGGCAGAGAGATGGAATGACTGAAATGGACAGTGCCATTTGGGGAGAAGTGGGAAAAGGGATGGGAGAGGCATGAGATGGAGGAAAATGCTTGCTAAGTAGCCCATCATTACTCTCCCTTTGCTAAGGTCCAGCTGGAGATCTGGCACAAGAAGACTTTCCCACTGAGCTCCCTAGGGTTTGCAGAGAAAAACAGTCTTGTCCAGTGGGGCTGCTCAACACAGCCCCTGTCCCCCCAAAGTTCTATAACAGGACAGGAGGAGCTCCGTCTTCCTGCAAGCACACTGGATCTCAGCGACTAACGGTTCCTGAGGTACCTCTCTGCCTGAGGCTGAGCAGACATTCAAAGTATCTCTTGCTACAGTCTCTAGGTAACTTCCTCTAGTCTTATGCATGCTCAATGTCAAATATGGATTACTTTGTCAGAAATATACATTACCAGGTAGCACCTCCCTCCATGTTAACTTTGTGAATTCTTCCAAGCATTCAGTTTTTTGGAATGCTTCTGGGGGAATACCCTCTCTCCAGCTTACTCTCTTTTCCTTTTCATCCTGGGTATATCTAAAATACTGGATAAGCTTTCATTCCACAAAACTGTACTAAGAAAATTCGTCGAAAATACAACATTATGCATATTTCCTACACTGAGTGTTATGCTGCAAAGACATGGGAATTCCTGGGATACATCAGCCTGGAAAAGCCATTCCCCTCACTCACATCTGAAACAGGCAGAAGCATTGCTTCATGAGTCAGGGCTTTCTTTATGAAGTGACATCTGCCAGGGCTAACTCATCTCTCACAACATGGGCTCCTCTCTGCTCTAGCTAGCACCTTCTGGGAAATCTATAAGCCATGTATCCATAGTGACCTATTTAGCTGACTCACCTCAGTACACGATTCTTCATCATTGAACAAGTCCTGTTTCTACAGAATGGGTGGGAGAAATTAAATCCCCTTCATGGGAATGCTCTCTCTTTTCTCTATCCTTTCCTTCTCTTGTCACAGAGTCCCAAAATCCACTGGAACCACCGAGGTACACACTTCTCCTCAGTCTCCCATTTCACTATATTAAAGCTGGCAATTCCTAGAGATTCTAGGCAACACTGCCCAGTCTATGGTCCCTACTCAAGGAAAAGACATAGGTAGGCATGTTTTATCCCACAAATACCTCTCCACTCACCCTGGGCCATAGCTTATGGGCCCAGAGGTGAACTCCTGACCCAAAAACAACCAAATAGCAGGCTGGTCAGCAGCCTATCCAAGCATTTTCTCTCTCTGATAGTTGAACTAAGAAACATTGAAATGACTCCTCCCTTATTAGTAGGAGCCAAAACTGAAAAGATACCATAACGCAGAGGTAGGGCCAAGGCATATTGAAGCCATGTGCAAGCCACATAGTTAGGAGTTTCTTCACATTAGGGAGAAGAAACTGAGTAAGGATAGAGATAAGGATGAGATAGGGCAGTCATATAGATGGAGGCAAAAATGTCTTCCAGGAAAAAGCACGAAGCCCACAATGATGAGGAATCTGGTCCCCAGATCCTGAGATGTTTTCCATTCCAGGGGAGGTCCAGGTACCTGTAGCTTTATCCTTTTTCTTCTTCATTGAGGCTTTGCTCCTCATGGCCAAAAGAATCCTATTAGGCACAAATACATACACACACACACACACACACACACACACACACACACACACTCCTATTATATCATAAATCCTATATTTTGGTCTTCTAGTACCCAAATGCTCACATTTGTAAATGCATTGAAACACACATACAGATTCCTGACTAGGAGGATGTGTTTTCGGAGCTGGTTCCTCTTCTAGCAATAACAGCTTCAGCATCTGGATGAACCCAATCTTAACACGTAACCCAGTGTAACAACACCTTCTTGGTCAAGCACATAAGACACAGAAGACTTTTTAAAGAGTTTAAAATTTTAAATAAAATTTTTAAAATTAATGAGCTCATGAACACTTAAGATGTGTGCTGCTTATGGAAGTCATGTTATATCTCAATAAATACATGTTTTTAAAAGAATGAACTCAGAGATGCCTACAACTTTTAGAAATGTCAAAATAATACCTCTTATCTGTTCCACATTTTAAACTCTTCTGGCAATTTCACATTCAGGACGCTGAAAATTCTTGAGATTGGTTGAATCACCAATGTGAGCCTTGCTTTTAGAAAAGAGATATGGCAACTCGCTTAGTGTGTTAGTGGTGGATTCTGCATTAGAACCATTGTCTCCACCAATTCCTAATCCAGCAAGAGCATTTTGATTATTCTGCCCTGGATGATCCTAATATTAACACAATTCAATAATGCAGTGACAAATGCATTACGTCACCTATTCTGGAGACAGGCATTTCCTAGTGATGGGACAGATGTCCTGACGTCCAGTTTACTGATTTATGCTTAGTGTATGCTGAATTGCAGACTTTTTTTTGGCTATCTAAGGGGTGTGTGTGGAACCACCTCTCACCTAGCTGATTCACGGCTTTATAGTTCCTACTGTACATATCCCCTGGTACGGGACACCTCAGATGACCAATGACAACTTTGGTAGCTCCACAGCTAGTTCCTAACTTCTGCTGTCACCACTGGAACCACTGTTCTCTCTAGAGCTATGACTGCAATGGGCTTTAGATTTGATTGTCTACCTCCCTTGCCTGTGGTACAGTTAAATGGGCTCACACATACCTTGAGTTCCCCAGATGAGAGATTCCTGGTTATCGCATAATTTTGAAAAATAAGAAGCAACTCATCGTCACAAAAAAGAAAGGAGATTCCAAATGCTGCTTGTTTTTATTTTTAAAACTTTATAAAAATAGTGTTGATTTTGAACTGAGTTTCTGAAAGTTGGGCATCAATATACAGACTGTCATGTATACAAATCAGGCCTAAAATAATAGTACCGTTTGGATTTGGATCGGGTTTGGATTGGAACTTCCCACAGAAGTTCCCCACCCAGTTTCATTTGACCGTCTCAAAGGCTTTGAAGATAAGACAAGTACCATCCCCAGTTCACAGGGAGAAAACCAAGGACAAAGAGATTCATTTGTAGTGACAGACAGGAACAAGATCCCAGCTATCAGGACTCCCATTGAATAAGTATGTGGTATCGGCCTTCTCCAAACACATAACAAATTATTTCTAAATATAATGACAGAGAGAACTTAAAAACAATAATAATACAGAATTGAAGCCCAAGGCTATCCTAGAACCAGCACAACAGCAGGCAGCAGTGCTGTCTCCAGCCACAGCAGCAACATACCCTCGCACTGGAAGGGCACTGAGGTTGCAGAACCATCCCCAGCAAGTGTCACAAGGAAATAAGCGAGATGCTGCCCACCACATACAGGGAGAGTGAGTTGAGCCTCCTTAAACATTTCTTCTGCTCCAAGCATAAGAAAAGAAAGGTTACACTTTGAGGCCCTGCAGAGATGTTATCTTAATACCTCAGAAATGTTCCGTATTCACATCCTCATTAGATAAAAACATGGCAAGGCCGTTAGGGTTTGGGAGGAAAACATCACACTGTAGCAATAACAACACAGAAGAACATTAGCATTTCTGGTTGTTCATTCAGTCCACAGTGAGGAGCAGCAGCAGCCACTATCAATTTATTGAAACAAGTTTTAATTCCTAAATGGTAATCTTGCACTTAGAGTCAAGGTAAATGAACTCTACGTGCACACAGATAAGCATAGAGCTGTGAACTATATGCCTACACATGTATGCATCTGGTGAATTAGAATTATAGCTTTTCCTTACATCAGTTTTTTCTCCTGGCCAATGTCCATGATGTAGTCAGAAAGTCAACAGCAAGTTCAAGTTTAGCTAACAGTTATTAACGGCATTAAGGACAATCTTGAGAACAGATTGTTTTAATCCACTTCAGATAAAAGCAAATAAAATACAGTTCTAGATTTTATACAGTAAGCAAAGGTAACACTTGTCAAGTGGGGTCCACAGACCCCTGTGTCAGAATCAGCCAGTATGGCTGTTAAAATTTCAGGTTATTGGGCCCCAGCCCAGACCACCTGGATCAGAATCACTGAGATGGACCCCAGGAAACTGCAATTTTAACAAGCACCTGGGGAATTATGATGCATCTAAGGAAGAAAGAGCTAGGAAAAGAGAGAAAAGGCTAGAACTGAGGCAAGATAGAGGGAGATAGAGAGAGCTGAGAGTGAGACCAAGACAGGGGACCCAGTCATGACCCTGTCACACCCTCCCCAGCTGCCTCTAACAACCTCTGCCCCCTGCGGGTTCAAGGTCAGCCCTGCCAAGAGCTATGCCCATAAGAGCTGGACTTGCTGATCCTATAGAGGTACCTCTTGCTACCATCAATTGGGGCCAGTATGGTCTGGCTCCCCCATACCTGGCCTCTAACTTGGGGATGAAAATTTTTAGCCCCTGCATACCTACATGAGCATCAGGCTGTAAACATCCAGCCTGCACTCTTGGGGGTGGCCTGTCTGTCTATCAAGCCACCAGCCCAGGTTCTCCTTCAGCCTTAGGTTTCCCACAGAGAAGCTCTGACTTTCTGCCCTAATCCTACCAGCCTCTCCTCTGACTGGACTCCACTTTTGGTTTCTTCTGTATCACCCTTCGTCAGCTGCGTGAGAGATCATGGGAAAGACACTGGTTGCTGTGTGTGGGTATTGCCGTTATGTGGATGACCATTATCTGGTCAGATCCTACAAAAGGAAGACCGTTGTCTGTGTGAAAGGGGTAGGAGCTCACCTACAAGCAAAGTCTCTCATGGCTTTAATTAGTTGGGGATGTGATGGGCTGGTTCTTAAACTGGAAGCCTGAACACTCAGGGGAAACATAAGCAAAGTGGTAAGGTGGCTGCGATCTGTCTTGGAAGAAGGTATTAATTGTCACCTCCAGGTGAGGAGAAACAAAGATCCAGGAATGAGGTGCTCGTGCCTGCAAAGTTATGCCAATCCTCCCTTCCCTTACCCTTCCCTGCCCCACTGTACATAGCTTCCCTACATGCACAGCTGGAGTGTAGAGACCAGGAAGGGTCACAGGACAGGGGCTGAAAGCCCTGAGTAAAAGCAACCAGGGCAGAGCCATAAATCTGTAGTATGTAAACCATCCCTACTTGTTGTCGTCTAATATGTGGTCATGCTTGAAAACTCCTGCTGCTTCAGCTGTCCTAAGAGAATCAAGAGACAGGAATTCTCTTCTCTTGGGAAAGATGCCTTCCCATAGAATGTCCACAAGGTCAGCTATAAGTCAAACTTCACAGTTGAGTTTTGAGTATATCCATGCTTGGGATAGGGTAATTTAAAGGCAAGGGATGGAGGACAGGAGGATATATTCCCTGAGACTACCTGGGTAGAGCCAGCAATACTGAATTATATGAACCCAAAAGGAAAGGTGAGATACACCAGGCAGGAGTTGAGCTTCTTGCTTCAACTGCCTCTCGATCACCTTCAGAAAATTGGTTCTTTTCTGCTTAATAAAAGGGAATGAGGAACGATGCCGCAGGCAGGGAGAAATGTGTGTGTCAAGGTAAGCCCACCAGCTTTGTTAAGTAAAGGATGCAAATCCCCTTATACGCTGATTAGAAAAGAGAGAGGGAAGTATATTGAGAGCTAATAAGGTGAAAGATATTTTTCTAAACCTTTGCATACATCATCTCTTGTAATATACACAAAAAACTTGCGAAGTAGGTATTATTATATTGATTCAAACATAAGAATATTGAACCTCACAGAGATTTAAGCAAAACAAAGCCTAAAGTCAAACATCTAGTAAGTGACAAAATCAAAATTCAATCTCAGGTCTGTCTGATTCCCAAATGTGTTCACCTTCAACCATGCTATATGGCTTCTACCAGGCACACACTTAACCCAGAGAATCAACCAGAATCACTGTGCCCAGCAATACTGATGCCATGCCTGGACCCATAAATCAGACTTTTTGGACACTGACAGGAGCCAGGCTGGATGGGCAATGGTCAAAATTGTCGGTGTCGCAATCCAATGTACACATCAGGATAGATGCGGAGAGGGCTGATGGCCACTCTGAGTTTATTATAATCAGCATTTCAATATATACATAGCTTACATCTGTTAAACATACACAGGTGTTCTGGATGAAGTAATTAGCGAATGCCAAGAATTCTTAGTGATTTCTCAAGGAGCCCTCCCTCAGCCTCTGTTTTGATATCATCATGTTATTGCTGTGCTCCTATATTTTTATCTTGGAGCAGGCAAGGTCTCCTAGGCAATGGCCCCTCCTGCTCCTGATATCGATATCGTGTCTCCATCTGTGCCCCCAGGCAACCGCGCCTGTCTTAGGTTGCCCCACCCTGGAGGTCTTACCCATCATTGGCTGACCGGCCTTTTCACCTCTGGGTCACAGTTTGTTGGCAAGCCTTTCCCAGTGATTATTAACCCTTCCTGCATCAGGGGCGCCTACAGAAATGCCTTGGATCCCCTGGCCTGCAGTGCTGACTTCTGCTTCCTTGGTCAGCCCTCCTGGTCCCACCCTATGTTTGTTGACACTTGATACTAATTCACCCACCACCCCCATTGGACACCGCATCATGATCAGAAGCCAGGGCCAGGCAGTTTATGACACATAAGATGGCTTCACCATAACAGAGCTTGAAGCTCCTCCATGAATCAAACCCACATATATGACCACATTCTCCAACTTTTCTAAAACCATCACTAATAGAAATTTCCTATTACAAAGCTTGAGTGCTGGGTTGGTTGGCTTTCTTTTTAAAAAGAGAGTCAACTGGGTTTTCTCTGGCAGCGTGCTTTCCTAGAGAGTCAGCCAAGACCATTGTGAAGCCAAGAAGCAAAGCTGTGTTTGACCCATCTGAACTCCTGACCACATGCTCCAAAGCAAAGCACTCATCTGCAGGGAAATCTATGACATAATTCACCTTCCTTTCCTTCAAACCTAGAGAGCAATTTCTTGCTTTGGCCGAAAAAGGTGTGTTTGACCACAGCACTTTGCTGAACATTTGCAGGAACCATCTAGAAACCCACTAATCCATATGCTAAGCAATCACTGTGCTAACTATGTGGGCGACAAGAGATGCTTTTCTATGCTGAGGCCATAACACAGACTCAGCAGGCTGAGATCCTTTGCTTTCAGCAAATCACCAAGAGACCATGGACTCAAGGATCACACAAGGCTCAGTGACAATTGAGACACTCTGTGTGCTATTTACCATGATGTCTGCTGCTCCCACGTGTGGGTGGGAGTGCTTCACAGTCGCAGGCTTGGTAGTTAGAGCACATTAGGAGCCGTATCTTTGGAAATGAGCATAGAGGCAAGCAGAGGTGTGTGCATGGTGCTCAGGAGGTGAACTATCCTGGCTATGTCTCTCAAAAGCCCACCTCTCCTAGCTTCTCCTCCAGCTAAAGCTGCCCAACCCCAGCCCCTGCTCTCGAGAAGTGATACTAAGGCTGATTTTGCACAGAAGTGACCACTGACTGCATTAGAGACCAAAGGGCAGCACATTCCCATTCCCTCTAGTGGCCTTTGGCACGGCCTGGCACAAGACTCAGCCCAAGTAGGGACAGTAGTTATTAGCTGATTCAGGTGGGTGAACTTTCTCAGAAACTTGAATTGGGATACACAGGGAGTTGGTCATGGTAGTAGCCCAGGAGTACACTCCAGCAAGTGTGTGGGTCCCATTTACAGTAAGACACCAGAGTCCGTGAACTCTGGATATGAGCAACTTGGAGCCTCACTGGAGCTTTCCAGTTCTTGAACACTTTTCAGTCTCCATAAGGTCCAGCAGTGTGACTGCTCTAATTTTTAGAGAGATTCATATTTTCCTTATTCTGCCATGTATCTTCACATTAAACTCCCTCATTACTAAAGGTAAACCAAGGGACTTTGGAAAAAGCTGCACATTATGTCTTCCTATTGGGAGATTCACAAAGCTCAGAAGTATACTAAAGGCTCTGATAAGTCCTACAAAAAAAGACCCACAAAAAACCTTTTTCCCTTTAACACAACATTCTCCCCAAAAATCTCATAACCCACCCACCTTTCTTTCTCAGAATAACTATGAGTATCTTGGGAAACCAATAGAAATCCTTCCTAAAATAATTGGTACTTTTACAGATAATATCGGCCTGTGAGTTGAAGGTAGAGATGTTGGTCCTAAAGAAAGCTTCCAGGGAAAGGCGGGGATAAAAAGAACTCTTTGGACTGGAGAGCTCTAGATGGGCCAAGCATGGCAGAAAAAGGGAAGAGCACAAGCAGAGGCACAAATGCCGAGATGAGCGCCACTAAGGGACAGGAGCAGGGGGAGAGGGGGGCAACCTCAGGGACAAGTCCAGTAAGAGAGTGTGTACCCAAGCCTAGCCATCAGTGCTACCATTAGGTCCCCAATTCATCAAACAATAGCCTTTTACTACATGTATGACAGCCCTTGATTTGTTTTAGTCTATATTCACATCCCTGTTATTGTTTTAGATTCGCTGGGGATAATTTTAAACTAATCTTCTAATCTTTTTCCAAGAGCCCTCATCAATAACAACTGAAAGGATGATTAAAATAACCCTCTGTGTAGAACAAACTAAGTCAAAATTACTGTGGGGAGTAAATTACTCTAACAGAGATATAATGTCAATTCCATCATTTATATAAGATTTGTTGCCAAATGCTATCTCAATTCAAAAGTAGACTCGGGGTGTAGCCTGGTCTTTGCCAGGGTACCTAGGGAGAAAAAAAGATATATGAGGCCTGGATTTTGGTCTCACTGGCTCACCTATGCGGCAGGAAAGACATGGATAGATAAGGAACTGAGGTCCTGCCCAGGTGAGGGAAGCCAGAGCCCTCCTTCAAGCCTAGCTCTGTCTATAAACTCAGTCACCCGCCCAGCTCAGCTCAGCTCCTGGCCCCTGAATGATCCAGTTTCAAGAGCATCCAGCCCTTGAAGAAGGGGGCTAATGCTGAGAGGTGAGAATGGCACAGCGAATGCAGGCATTCCCCGCCTCCATCAGTGCACAGAGATCGTTCTCGGGCTGGGAATGGCTTCCCACCAGGGTGCCACAGGCATTCTTCCCACCACAGGCTCCTGGGCCCCAGATACAGCAGCTGGTGGTTAGCAGCCAGCCAGGCTACATCTGTCTGAGAGGTACAGCAGCAGAGCCATGTAGAGAATAAATACCAGGAGAGACCTTGGAAATCATGCATTTCATTTCCCTAAATTTGCAGAATGGGAAACTGAGGCCCGGAGGTGACCAGCAATTTGCCCAAGGTCACACAAGCTAGTTAAGGCCAGAGACAGAGTTTTGCTGAGAGCTGAGAAGACTTCCCACCCATATTGATTAAAATCCCAGCTTGATGGCCAGGCTCAGTTTGACTTCCTACTTTGGTCCTGAATTGTCATTTTAAATGAAAGCACCCTCCCCGCCCTGGCAAAGGCCCACTGGATGGTAAGTTTGACATCTCTCAGTGAGACCAAGGGCCTCAACCTGGCAGGGCTTGACAGGCTGGCCACAGTGACCGACTGTGACAGCAGGTGACAGAGGCTGTTTACTGGAGCAGAGAGGAGCATGTAACAAGAAGTTTCAGCTGAGGAAGCTCCTGCTGGGGGCTGAGCTCCTGCTGAGACTCCATATGCTGGTGATGAAGAGCCTGCACAAGAGGGCAGTGGCTCACGGGAACCCGGTCACCCGAGAGGGCCCAGCAAGGAGGACAGGCATACATTCCTTCATTCACTCACTCACTCACTTACTCACTTACTCATTCACTGTTGGGAACCAGAGACTGTGTTGGGGGCTGGTAAATGCAAGGATGGAGCTAGGTGGGAGGGAAGAGGAAGGAAGGGAGGTATTACTCTAGCTACAAAGCCACAAACCAATCAAATCAAGGACTAGCCTTGAGACAGGAGAGCCAACGCAGAGACCACCAGCTCCACCTGGCCTCTGTGCTTGGAACGCCCCCCAGGTAGGAAAGGATAAAGGAGTAACTAAGGATAAGCAGTCCCAAAGGGCTTCCTTCTCCCCATCCTCCCCAACTGGCTTGCGGGTCCAAAAGCCCTAAGAGGAGCAGACAGGTTACAGGCAAGCCCAGCAAAGGCAGGAGTTGTTCCCTGAGTACACGACAAGCATTTGATCTTGGCTAGCGTTAATAAGCCCCTAATACAGGACTTACTTCCTCCTGTGAAGGGGGCAGAAACACAAACTGGAAATGCAAACAGATATTTCAGGCCCTGAAAGTATGATTTAATAATATGATGTAAGTCACTGCCCTCTAGGAGCTTAAAGTCCACAAGGTGGGTGGGGAGACAACAAGACAGGGACCTGAACAAAGCCAGCAGTGAAGGAAGGGGCACTAGATGCCAGGGAGTAGGGCAGGCCAGTGGTTAAAGGAATTCAGGAAGAGTTGAGCCCTTTGTGCTGCCTGAATTCCTCCCCATCTCAGCACTTCCTAAAAAAGCCCAGAACACTTTCCCATCTCCACTTACATGCATGACTATTCACATTTCTATGGCACTCTACAGTTTACCAAGTACTGAACAAAGCAGCATCTCATTGGACCCTCATAAAAGCCCTGTGCATGCTCTAGAGAGCTCACTCCGCCCCATTTTACCTGGAGAAACCGAGGCATGGGAAGGCTGAAGGACGCACCGGTGATGTGCAGGTAGCTAGTGAAGGGCGGAGCTAAGCTTCCAAAGAAAGCTTCACCTGATCCTACTCATCCTTCCAGGCCCCATCCAGTTCCTCCTCCCTGAAAGCATTTCCCCAGTCACTCCAAAGAGCATCCTTACTCAGAATTATGGGCCCCCAACCTTGCCATAGTCTCAGTCAACAGAAAAAGGCTTTGAGATTTCCAATAATCAAGATTTTTCATATTAACATTTACTGGATTCCTACTGTATGCCAGGTATTATGCTAGCTACATTTGTCTACAGTTCTGTGAGACTGGGTTTTCTGTTGTTCTTTGTTCTTAAATCACTGTTGTACCTGGCAGACTGCTGAGGCTCGAACAAGGAAAGTGGTGTGTGTGGGCATGCAGCGGTCCCTGAGCAAGACATCTAACCCTGTGTTCCAGCTTATGACCTTTAACTCTCAGTGTCCTCAGAAATGCTGTTAGCCAGACTTGGCATTTATGGGCTATTCCAGTGAACTGAGTTGTTCTTGGTGCTATGATGGGATGTACGGGTTTGGGGGGCTACCTCATTTCTGCCTTCTGGCTACTCACTATCTCAACACCACCACCACTTTCCCCACTCCCCTTCACACTGGATGCCGGTGCATAGACAGGCATGTGTGCACCTGAGCACATGCGTGTGCGCACACACACACACACACACACACACAAACATCCTAGGAGGGAGCAGGTTTTCAAGTCAAAACCTTCCTGAGTCCCTTGGGGACTCCCTGGCTACATCAGAATGAAGGAGGGAGTCTCATGACATGTTTTTTAATGTGAGGAACTTATTTTAAAACATACACACTACACAGTGTGTCTGTGCCATATGATCAAAGGGAAGGCCTTTGATCAAATCCCAGCTGAAAAACAGAAAGACATGGTGGCTTATTTAAATGAAGTTGGATTATTTTAAAATCATGAGCCTGTCACAGGAGAATCTTGAGTGTATAATTAATTTTTCTGGCCTTCTGGTTTACCAAAAATTTTTAAAAATAACATTGAGACACCTGACTTGCCTACAAAGAATGAATTAACTCTAATGGAATTTTTAAGAGACATCCAGAGAAGGACGTATATAGCCATGGAGTGAGAAAGACACAAGTTCAAATCCCAGCTCTGCCGTTTACCAGGAGTATGACCTTGGGGATGTTAACCTGTGAGTCTGTTTCCTCCTCTTCACAGTGGGAATGGCAATGCCATAGGATTGCTGAGGGCATTAAAGGACAAGTATGTATAATACCTGGTACATCGTAGGTACTCAATGTTGGTCTCTCCCCATGGATGGGTCCCTAAAGGCCCACACCTAGAAACTTAGAAAGACATTCCGATGTCGTGTCCAGTGGTTCTTCATCCTGGCTGCAGTTGGAATCACTTGGGAGGCTTTGAAGAATTAAGATGCCCAGACTCCACTCCAAATGAATTAGAGGTGGGACCCAGGCACAAGTACTTTTTATGGCTCCTCAGATGATTCCAATGTGCAGGCAGGGTTAACAATCACTGCCTAGATTCCTATTTCTGCACAGTAAAGACTCTGCCAGGGAAGCTACATTATTATCCTAACTGAATCTAAAGTCAGTTTTCCTCAAAGATTTTACTTGTAGAGAAATTCCTAGAGAAGTTGCCTATCACCTCTATTATCCCCCATCCCTCCAAGCGCCCAGTACCCAACCCTCTTCTCCAGGCCCCATCACAACATCTGCCCTCCCCCCTCTCAGGGAAGGCTAGGCTGTAGGTCATTTGCATAGTAATGGGACTTAGAAGCTGGGTTGTTTCTTCAACCATTGGTCATTTTAGGCCTGAGGGCTTACCATGCAAGCTATAAAAGGGCTTTTGAGATGTCAGAGTCAATGAAGCCATTATGCCTGGGGGGCCTTCTAGTTTGCCTCAGAAATCACACCCAGCAAGTAACCACCTAGAATGCAATCCATTCTCTTATTTCTGGAAGTTTCTGTCCTGGGCAGATAAGACAAGGGCTTTGAACTGCCACTTTCACCCTACAGTAGGCCTTCCCAGGATAGGAGAGCCTGTAACCTTTTTCGCTTTAGAGAAGAATGCTAAGGCAACTAAAACATTGGTTTGACCTTATAGAGACTAATTGCTGATGCCAAAAAGCAACACCTCTGACCACATTCACATACTGTGCTCAGAGCTAATACGGGTATGCTAAGCACTTTTCATTATCTCATTTATTCTCACCACAACTCAGTAAGGTGAATGCTCATTTCAAGCATACATTACAGATGAAGAAATGAATACTTAGAGAGGTTGTCTAAAAATTACCCAAGTGCAAGTAAATCACAGGTAGAAACAAAACTTGAACCCAGGTCAGTAACACCAACACCTTGTAAAGCCCTGGCTATACATCTTCCTCATCTTTAACACTGCCCTGAAGGACCAGCCACTGACTGACCCATTGTCCCAGTCAGCCTTCACGCCGACCGATAGGAGCTATGGGTCCAAATAGGATCTGAGTTGGACAAAGTGACCAGATCACTATAACCATTCCCACTGCTGGGAAAACAACCCAAAGAATAATCTCACTTGTGTTATCCGTCAAGGTCCTGGCAGGAAACAATTCTATTCAGATATTTCAAATGAAGAGAATTTAATGAAAGGACTGCCCTCAGAGGAATGGCCAGGGTTAGAGAATGAACAAGGAGTGTCCAGTTTCCAGAAACTAACAACAGGAGGAAGCCATTTCTGCCCTGAGGCCTGAAGGAGCAAAGGGAGAAGTAGCGTGATTGTAGCTGGTGAAGGAGGGGCCGCCCAGCAGGAGCTGTGGTCCCCCAGGGATGCGCTATGTCCAGACCCTGGGGGCCTAGCAGGGAGGGAGCTGATAAGAAAGCCCCAACTTCTCTCTCTCCCACACTCCCAGCTCCTGCTGGGCCTCCCTCTGGTCAGACCCAAGCAGAAGCCAGCCAGCAAGAGAGCCTGGATCAGGCAGCCCACACAGGTCAGCCTCCTGGGGCTCAGAATAGAGCAGGGAAGGGAGTGAGTGCCTCCGGACTAGGGGCAGAGGGAAGTGCAGAATAATCCACAGGAAGAGAAAAATGTAGTTATGCAGTGTAAAGGAATTCTGCACTTCTCAAAAAGGATTTCCTTAAATACCTTTCCTACTGACAATCACTAAGGTGTAAGGTGTTCGCTGTGTGCCCAGCACTGTTCTAGGTGCTTTACAGAGCTAGCGGGAATGAATCTCTTCAGACTCAAGGGTGTGAGACATATTGTACCTTTTTATTTCCTATAAACTAATTTAGTTTTTATTTTGAGCTCTTATCCTACCAGGCTTTATCCTACCATCTTTTGGGCTTTGCCAACCAAAGAGGCCATGGTACCAGCTGCCAAAGTACTAGGACCCTCTGGCCTCGGTCACCTGTCCCAGCTGGTATGGCCTTTCAGATTCAGTGCTTCACTCCATCTTCAGAGGCACACTGGATGAGGCCTGTGCTCCTCTGCCAAGGCAGGGAACCCCAACTGGAGCCTCCTGTACCACAGCCCCTATTCTCTGCGGTCCTGCCAGGAAATAAGACCTGGGTCCCTGCTGCCTGGAGACACACAGGACCTCTTGAGTAACCTGGGGCATCTCCTTTTAGTCTGAAGAAAGCCTCCCTTCCTCTTACTGTTTCTAACCCTTTGTTTCCTCCACAATTCCTATTCTCTCTTCCACCTCCTCTGGAACCTCTATACTCTCTGAGAGGCTTGGGTTTTTAAAAACAGAAGCTGGAGAGCCTCTGCGAGCCACTTCTCCTTCCTGGCCCACCACTTAGCTCCTCTGGGACATCATACTGTGCTTCAATGGGTGGGAGGCAGGGAGGTAGAAGGAGAAATCTAGGCAGGAAAAGCCATAAATTAATAGCTCAAAATATGATCCAGCTGCAGACATATTTCTTTAAACCTTAAGACAATATGTGCCTCATTTTTACCAATGGGGCTCAGAAGGGTTCAATTATTTGCCCAAGGCTACACAGCAGGCAAGGATGCTGTAAATCCTCCTCTATCTTCCTCCAAAGCCTACCTCCTAACTAGTGCAGAGATGGCAAACAGATTTTACCTCAAGGGCCCACTCTGATTGCCTGGTATGGCTACCTAGAAGCTGTGTTGAGAAGGATTCTGATGCCAGAATTTAGCTCATTGAGAAACAGTGCCATTATTGATTGCCAATGACCTCTGTAACTATAGGAGGCATATGTATTTTGCATTCATTTACTAGAAATTAAGCCATTTTTTATGCCTATCTTTTTTGTAATTTTTTGTCATAATAGCTTATAACATTGTGAAATTTCAGTTGTACATTAATATTGGTCATACACCATATAAGTGTGCCCCTTCACCCCTTGTGCCCACCCTCCAACTCCCTTCCACCTGGTAACCACTAACTTTTTCTCTTTGTCCATAAGTTTATTTATATTCCACATATGAGTGAAATCATATGGTGTTTGTCTTTCTCTGTCTGGCTTGAAATTAAGCCATTTTTTATATATAATGGAGGAAATGAAGAAAACTGGTTTGAATTTGTAAAAACTCACTGTACACAAAATTACATTATCATCTATCTTATGCTACGTATCAACAGGGCCATGAAAAGAATCCACCAGGAGGATCTCCCAAGAATCAAGAATTAATACTTCTTTTAATCTTTATTGTAATTTTATGCTTCTTTTATTCAAAATGTGGAAGAAGGCAGCCATTGTGCCTGCCTGATGTACATTCCAATAGGGATGACCCTAGAAATTAACTTATGGAACATTTTCTCTCTCTTCCTCCTCATTTTCCCTCCCCACCCCCAACCAACCACGTACCCCAAGGAAAGCAAGTCAGCAAAGCAAGGGTTATTTCATTACATTTTTTTCTTACATTCTCCTTTCAGCAACTCCTAATATCCTTCCTTTGAGCACTGTAGGGTTGTTGTTTTTCATTGATTTATGTGGAACTGGGGATCTTTGTCAGTTTAATTAAGAAAAAATTACACTGCTGTATATGCTTGTCAACTTAATTTTCAGGACCTGTCTTATTTTACATTGTAAACCTTGGGGACGATTTGTTCTGTCTTTAATCAACATATGAAGGTTTGATTTGGTTTGGTTTGGTTTAATTTTTGCTCTTTTGCTTCTAAGCCTGACATGGACAAAAATGCTCTCCACTTTCTCTGGTTCATAACCTGGACTATCATGTTTACATTCACTTCACTTTGAAGAAAAGGACAAACAGTTTGTGTTTTTATTAGAGGAAGCAAATTGAGCATACTATGGACAAGTGCACAGAGTCAAACGATCTGGTTCTAGTGCTGGCTTCCCAACTTCCTGCATGGCCTTCAACAGTCCCATGTCTTCTCTTTTCTCTAAAGTGGGTTTAACTGAACTTCACAGGATAGATGTGAAGCTCATGTTCACTTTGGAATTTATGGATCCTATGTCAAGGTTCTTTGGATGCAAGCAACAGAAAACTACTCTGGAAAATGTAAGTAAAACATTGGAAGGAGTCTGAAATCATTTAGAAAATTGCAGTAAGAACTGAACTGTCAGGCCTAGTGAGGACACAAAGCAAAGAAGTGCTGGAAATCCCACCGCAGAACCTGCAGACCTCCACTCAAGGGCATCACCATGGGGCAGTTCAGCTCTGACAGCCTTCCACCCTCCCCTGCCTTGGCTCAAGTTTAGAAGTTCTAGGAGAGAGAACACAATTGGCTCAACTTATTCCTGGAGCCAGCACGTGGGATTCTATTTGGAGGCCAAGACTTGGAACAGTGTCAGGGATACAGCAACTGTTACAGAAGAAGGGATGCGAAGGGAGTCGGGAAAGCATAATAGGCAGACAAAAATAAATGGCTACCTTGGTCCACTGCTTTATAACTGCCCAGGACACCCCCCCACACACACACAAACACACCCCCCCACACACAGTTCTTTAGGTCCAGAACTCCTGGAAAATTCCTTCATGGCCATACCTTTGTGGTCTACACTTATAGGTTAAACAGTAAATAATCCCAAATAACCTGAGAGGAAGAGAAAATAACAGAAAAACTGTTTTTTTTTTATTATACAGTAAGTAAGAAGATGCAAGTAGAGGCTGTAACTTCATCTCCCCAGCTGACCATAACACTACAGCTGGTGTTTATCGCTTAGCACCACCTCTAATATCTACTTCGTGCTCCTCTGACCTTTGACCAGAACCTTTGATAGAACCAGCTGAGGTTCTGTCATGACAGGAAGAATGATCTTTCTGAGGCATTTGAGTCCTCCATGGTCTTTCCTATGGAAGAATATAGCAATCACACATTAACCTTGACCGCCTGGCCTGGCACAATAAGGGCTTCCTTAGATTGCACCCATTTTCTTTCTGTAGTGGCCACCTGACTTCTCCTTGATAATCAAGGTGAATGACCCCAGTCAACTCCATAACCACCTCTCTCTGTTTCCAAATGGTGTGAGTTGCCTAACATGGCCAGATGGCAGTCTCAACTTCCAATTCAGTGGACCCACTCCTGCCCCTGATGAAAGAATCTTGCCTTTGGATACCAAGATCTCCAAATCAGCAGAAGCTATGTTCCCAGGGACAGAAACCAAAACTCAGAAAGCAGATTACTAGATAAAATCATTACATCCTCCTCCTTCACTGAGTTAACAACAATGAAAGATGAGGATCAGGCAGTGAAGAGTAACAAAACCCTCAAATAACAATGGCTTAAGCAAGACAGGGGTGTATTTCTCTCATGTAAAAGTCAAGGTAGGTGGCCCAGGGCTAGTACACAGTCCATGGCTTCCATGTCCAATAGGCTACTGATGGTCCAATAGATTGATCTGGCCCAAGCCAACATGTCTGAATTCTAACCAGTAAGAAGGAGAAAGGAGAAGGAGAAGAGAAAATCCCCTCCTGGAAGTTACACTACTCACTCATATCACATTTGCCAGAATTTAGTCACATGGTCCCACTAAACTACAAGGGAGCTGGAAAATGGAATCTTTATTCTGGGCAGCCAACAGCCCTGCAAAAAGTCAGGAGTTCTGTTCTCTAGAAGAAACAGAGACAGGATATTAAGGGATAACCGGTGGTCTCTGCCACCGAGAATGAGTGGGAATTGCCAGTTTTCCCCTATAGGAAAAGGGTGGTGCAGTGTGTCCTAGAGGAGCATGGAGATCCAGATTCTCCAAATGCCTAAGATTCTCTTGGAGATCTTCACCTTAGTTGTCTAGATGCTACTCCTTCCCAAACAATGTTCTAACTAGCCAAAGCCGTGGCAAAGAGAAAAATCCAATTGATATCGTAATTCAGCTACCGTAAAATCCATCTGTGTGTTTCATTTGCAACATTCCCAACCCTATAGAGTTCACAAACAATAAAAGGTTCTTTCCTGATCCCATAAAAGCTTCAGACTTCATGCCCTGCTTGGTTGTAAGAATTGGGAGATATGAGCTTGTCAGAAGAGTTGTCAGAAGGAACCACCCTGGCCTCAGAATTGACATTTACCATCCCCCTTACGAGAGTCTATGGCAGCAGCTGTCTTACGCATTCTCCCCAGAGCTTCATCCTCAAAGAGCATGCAGTCCCAAGAGATCAGTGTTGATAACTTGAGTAGCTCTTTTTTCACTTAATTGCATGAGTTATAGTTATCATCCTAAAATAAAGAGGAGGAGGAAGTCTCATTCCCTTTTGCCTCACCTTGGCCCAATAACCAATTCCAAGTGGCCCAGACTCTTCTTGCTAGGACTAATTTTGGTGTGAGTTAAGGTGTTATAAGGGAGTGTTGGGAGGAAATATATTTTAAAGCTCATGCCAGTAACCTCTATACCTCTCTATCCTCCTTATACTGTCATTTCCCGGCCTCTAAGTCACTCCCCTCATTCACTGAAGATTTGGACAGCTGTGGGCCTCCTGAAATAGATGCAAAATTTTGTGTGGATGTTAGTTATATATTTTCCTTAAGAGAGAGCACATACTACTATTTTATTTTAAAGGGACCCCAAACTCCACCAGAGATATTTATGAGTAACTTTACTAGATATTAAAATACCCTTAGCATTTTTCACCTGTAAAATCATACATTCTAATGTCTTACTCTCAATCCACAGCCTCTCATCTTTCCAGCTGCTTTCCTCAGTTACTCCTCTGAAGACTGGGTCTCCATCACCTCTTCAAAGTTTTACTTTAATCCCTTTCCAACTTAAATTCCATGATCTATCCTTCCAACAACTCTTCATTCATTTGTCAATTCATTCAAGAAATGTTTATTGAGCATCTACTATTTGTTAGGCACACAAAGGCAAGCAAGACAGATGGTTCCTGCCCTAGCAGAGACTACATTCCAAAGAGAGGAAGAAAAAGAAAACAAGCAAAGAAATAAGTAAATTCAAATTTCTGCTTAGTGCCATGAAGCAAACAAGAGCTAAGCAAGAGAATATCAGGGAGACCTACTTTAAATACTGTGGTAGGCAGAATAATGGCCCTCCAAAAAATGTCTGTGTTAATCCCTGAACTTGTGAATGTGTTAGGTTATAGACCTAAAGAGAATTAAGCTTGCAGATGGAATTAATATTGCTAATCAGCTGACCTTAAAATGGGGAGATTATCTTGAATCACCTGCTTGGGCCCAATGTAATTACAAGAGTCTTTAAAGGTGGAAGAGGGGATTAGGAAACCAAAGGGCTGGCAGTGTGAGAAAGACCTGAGACACTGTTTCCAGCTTTGAAGATGGAGGAAGGGGTCATGAGCCAAGGAATTCAGGCTGCCTATAGAAGCTGGAAAAGAAAAGGAAACGCATTCTCCAGAAGAAACTCAGCCCTGCTAAAACTTTGATTTTGGACTTCTGACTCCCAGAACTGTAAGATAATAAATCTCATTGTTTAAACCTCTAATTTTGTGACAATTTGTTATGGCAGCAATAGAAAACTAATACAGATAGATTGGGTAGAAAAGGCCTTTCTAAAGAAATGACATTTGAAATAGACTCAAAAATGAGTAAATGCCATGAGATGGAGGAAAGTATTCTAGGCAGAGGGAAGAACATGTGCAAAAGCCTTGAAGTGAGAGAGAGCTTGGTGTGTTTGCAAAACTAAAAGTGGACCTATGTAGTTCAAGTTCAAAGACCAATGCACAAAGACTCACACAATAAGTTTTAGAAAGTTGGGGCAAGGTCCTGCAGCTGGATCATGTAGAGCAGAGTGATTTTTCTAAAATACAAATCTGATCACGTCACTCCTCTGTTTAAAAAAAATCTTCCAAGGGTTCCCAGAGTCCCTCAGGTTGGTCCAAATTTCTCAACATGTTTACCACCACGTGGCTTCCTAACCTAGCTTCTGCACCACCCTGTTTCTTGCATTCCAGTCATTTTTCAGTTTTCAGTGTCCTTTCCCCTCCCAGCCCCCCCACCCCCGCCAGCTTGCTCACTATTCTATCTACCTGGGATACTTCTTCTCCACCTCGTAGTCTGCTTCCTCCCTTAGGTTCCACCTTTGGTGTCACTTCCAGCAGGTCTGGGTTTGGTGCCCCTCCCATATGCTTCCATAGCACCCAGACCTTACTCCCATCCAAGAGCTTATCATGGTGCTTGGAACCACTGATGTCACCTTCAACAAGCACCAGTTGGTGGATGAATCATCTTTATTCTTTGTTTCCCACTGCTCCTGAGAAAGTTATCATCAGAGAGTTTTGCCTCTTCCACTGGATGAAACTCTGGCAGGCCCACTAATTTTTTTTTACACTTTTTAGAAAACAAAATGGAATTTGGTCACTTGAAGTGGTAAAATACAGTCTCAAAGAGAAAATAGAATCTACACTCCAGTGTATTAATCTGCCCGTCTATCTTCATTCACAGTAAAGACTCCTTCACTTTTGTGTGTGTGTGTGAGACAAACATTGGCCCTGAGCTAACATCTGTTGCCAATCTTCCTCTTTTTTTTCTTCCAAAAACCCCAGTACATAGTTGTTTATCCTAGTTGTAAGACCTTCTAGTTCTTCTACGTGGGATGCCACCACAGAATGGCTTGATGAGCAGTGTGTAGGTCTGCACCCAGGATCTGAACCGGCAAACCCTGGGCCACAGAAGAAGAGCATGCAAACTTAACCACTATACCAGTGGGCCAAACCTCCTTTCCATTTCTTCACCAGATAGAAACCTGTGGAGGCAGGCCTCCTGCCTTAGAGAAGAGGCATATGGTTGGCTTCACATCCCTTTCCCTCTCTGGAGCAGGAACATCAAGGAGAGAAAATGGGAAAGGACTCAAAAGGTTCTTATTTGACTGGTATGGTCTTATATTGATGTCTTGCTCTTGCCAAGCCAATGTTTAAATCCGATTCTTTCTTTGTGAGTGACTTCAGGGTTCTCTGGAGGTTCCCCAGCTGGAATCCCCTGACTTGAAATTCCAATATTCTTCTGCTATTGCTTCTTCTTCTTCCTCTACCTCAGGTTTTCTGGTTGTCCCCACTACCCAGACACTCTCTCTATCATCGATGTCTCCTTGCCCAGTAGACTACTTGAACAGGAGTCAAAATAGCTCCAGGCAGGTTTTCTCTATGGCATGACCAATACCTGGCCCACATTCCTTTTGCCCTGACAAATTCTAGGAGTGCAGGCCAATCTCAACCCATCCATCCTTGTTCTGCTACAAAAGAGTCTTGTCCTCTAGATTTCCAAGTTCATAGTGTCCACCAACTACAGGAGCATATATTAAGCTCTTCAAGTGGTCTTATTGAAGTCCCTGTCACTATATTTTAGAAGATAAGATATAATTAGTTAAAATAATATTAGCTACCTTAACAAATAAATCCACAAATCTCAGTGGCTTAATACAATAGAATTTATAATCAGGGGCAGGAGGAGTGTCTGCTCCATGAAGTCATTCAAAGATCCAGGGTAACGGAGGCTCTGCCATCTTCAACACCTTGCTTTCAAGGTTTCCCTGGGTATCAATAACTTGTTAGCAAATGAGGGAAGAGGTTGGGGCTTGAACAGGGAGGTTTCTTTGGGCCAGGCCTGATTGTGAGCATTCCTACTTCCACCCACATTCCACTGCCCAGAACCGAGTCCCATGGCCACACCTAACTGCAAGAGAAACTGGGAAATGTAGACTAGCTTGAGCAAGAGGGAAGGAGTTTGGTGTGCAGCTAGCCAGTCTCTCCCACGATGGGGAAGCACACTTTGGCTTCTATCTGGAGAAGGGAGTGGTGATCTAGGAAGACCACTGGACTTAGAATCGGGACACCTGGTTTTAGTCCCACTGCACTGCTGACTACCCAGGAGGTCTTAGGCAAGCTAGTCCACCTCTCCCTGAGCCTTGGTTTCCTCATCTGTCAAATGAGGGTTTGGACTAGAGGATTCCTATGCCCAAGTTATCTCATTCTGTGGGTCTATGACCGTAAGCATCACAGCTGCAAATGGGGCAGAGCCATAACTCAAAGAGCAGCAGGGCCGTGGCTGAGGTGAGGGGAGATATTCTGGTCACACACAGAGAGCTATTGCCCTCAATAGTATCTTTTCTCCAACACTGAGGGACAGGCATCTTCTAGGTAGGCAGTGCCTTCGGAAGCTAAGTTGAGACCAGAATGTCTAAAATTTGTGTAGAATCCCACCCTTTCTCACCATCTTCATCACTACCAACTTTATCCGGATCACCTTCTCTCTCACATGGATTACTGCCCCAGCTTCCTAACTGATCTCCCTCTATGCAGCCTCTTGAAAAGTGTTAAGCTGTTTATTGCTATTGCATTATTCCAAAGGACACTTACTTCAATTCAGTTCAGAAAGGAATTATAGAATATACCATTCTTATTTCTCCCACCACTCGAGCTTGGAGTGTCTGCCTACTGCCCCTCATCTCGACCTCTGCATACCCTACTCCTTCAACTCACCACCCAAACCATTCTACCCACTCCACGAAATAATCCCTGGCAAGTCATCTTACCCTGCTCTCAAATTGTACCCCTACTATTTGTCATCCACTTCTGTGCTCCTATATTAGAGCCTAGTTATTTGTGTACATCTTATCTCCTCCACTAAATTGCAAGTTCCCTGAGGGAAGAGATCATAGATTATACTATTTCCATTTGTACCATGCTAGGTGCTTAATTATTTATTGAATGAATGAATGACTAATCACTGTGGAGAACTGCCAAAAGGCAGAAGTGAGGCAGCCCTGTTAGAAACAGTAGTGAGCCAGGTTTGGGCTTGGCAAGTGCATTGCTTTCTGATTGTTTTTCTCCGAGTCCACTGTGGTTGCACAGAACAATCTGTAGAAAGAACTGGAGGTGTGAATCTTCAGCCAAGATAATGATTGTACCTGGGGTCTGATTCAATTCAGTCTTGCCCAGGGGCAGTATTAGGAAGCAAGTTAAATGAGAGATCATATTCTGTCAAATCCTGAGAAAATAGCTGGGTGCCTGCCAAATGAGAAATTGCAGCTGGACAGTCATTTTTCTCTCTTTCTTTCTTTTAAATGTGAAGCTGTGTGCTCTGAAACAAAATAGAACAGGGAGATGAGAAGTTATTTGAAGAATTTAATCAACATGGACAATTGTTCTGCTAAATTCAGACAAAATAAGCCTTTCCCCCTCAGTAGCAGAAAATTATGAGCTAGTTATATGAATGCACATTTCATCCTCCATTCCCCTTTGGCCTGTCTGAGTCAATGGCTCTCACTGGGCTGCAGCCAGTTAGCTTAGTTGGGCAGATCCTAGAGTTTACATTGTGTCAGCCACGAACATGGTGCTCCTGGAGGACCATTAGCTACACTTCCTTCATGTGTCCAGATCGTGCCCCCGACCACAGATGTACAGCATGGCATGGGCATAAAGGGGTACAGGAGAGGTGAAGGATCAGCACAAATCCATCCTCACTACTAAAGTAGCAGCTCAGATTCAGATTCAGATCCACATCCCTTAGTAGGGCTGTTGTAAGTATCCATCTGATCATGTGTTCACCACGATCACTCTCAGAAAAATAACAGCTGTCAGTTACTGAGCTTCTCCTCTGGACCATGCACAGGGCTAGATATGTCATACACCTTGTTTCCAGTCTATGCACCAAACCTGGGAAGTAAAAATTAACCCATTTTGCTGATAGGGAAACTGAGGCTTAGAGCAGTCCAGCACATGGTCCCAGGTCACACGGCCAGTCTGTAGTGGAGCCAAGATTCCAGCTGATGTCCAACTGCAGAGCCATGCATTTTCCACTTGCACATGGTGCCCACTCCTTTTGCCGACTCTGACCATCCCATTCTTGGGTTATGGGGATAATGGGCGCTCTGTAGACCACAATGCTTTTGTATATGTTATCTCATTTATTCCTCCTAGAGCCTGGTGAGGAAGTTGAAGCAGATAAAACTCCACTTTACAGATCAGGAAAGTTAGGATTGTGTGAGGAGTGAGAACTCAGTCCCAGATCTTCTTTCTCTAGATCCTGAGCCTGCCTATTGTAAGAGGACATGGAAATCAAGGCATAAGAGTGAAAATTATTTTTCATTTTCACAACGCAAATGTCACACTTCCCTATTTGAAAACCTCCCATGGTTTTCTCTAATTGTAAGATTATATCTAACCACATTATTGCATCCTTTAAGGCTCTTCTGAGCTGGCCTCCCCTGCCTAACCAGTCACCTCTCAGCTCCTTTCTTGCCTCTCCACTCCTGCACTGCAGTCTCAAGCCAAAGCAAACTGTTCTCCTTTCTCTGCAAATGTCATCATGTCACACATACTAGCTCTTGCCCATGCTAGTCCCTCTGCCTGGAAAACTTCTCACAGTTCCAGACTCAGCTCTTCCCCAACTGCCCCAGGCAGAGTTGGTTATTCCCAGTCATCTTACCAGGATCTCAGAATGAGATGGTCCACCGGCCACACACTGAGTCAGTGTCTACCTCTATTCTTGAGATTTCCCCACTAGTAGTGGTCACCTCCTCAGCTCACTGGAGGGAGAGCTGAAGCCCTCACAAAGGACCACAAAGGGCTACACACTCTGGCCATACTATTACATCACTGGGCTTAAGGACCCCTACCCTCCTCCCCTCTCACTTCTCACCCTGCCTCCTTCTCCTTTCCAACATTCCAGGTAAGCTTTCACCTCAGAGCCTTTATTCTTGCTCTTCCCTTTGTCTAGAGTATCTTCCTCTCAAGCAATCCACAGGGCTGACTCATTAGTGAATGAGGCCTTCTATGAACTCCCTATTAAATTGCTACCCCTGCTCCTGCCCCAATACCCTTTATCTCCTTACATATACTTTCTTTAAAGGACTTCTTAACATCTGACAGACTATAGAGTTTACATATTTTTAAAATCCTTTGTCTTATGAATGAATGAATGAATCTTCATAGTCCTAATTCCTCCCACCCACAACCCAGTCCCCAACACAATGCCTGGCCATGGAGTTATGTGGTCCCTTCCACTGCCTAGAAAATCCTAAAGGGTTAGCCTAGTCTGTTTTGTTTCTACGGCCCAAAACAAAGCCAGAGAACCAAAGGCAAATCACAATCCAGCAAGAGTTGTGGGTCAGGGCAGCCTAACTGGGTCTAGGCAGTCTCTCAAAGTAGGTCCTAGAACAATCACTATCACGACCTAGGGAGCAGGACCAAGGAAACAGAGAACCAGAGAAGATGAAAGAAAGGCAGGGACAATGAGTCAAAACAGGCCCAGGAGAGGGCAGTGTGAGAAAATTACAGAAATGGTGGCATTTGATATGTGCCTGGTGATGAATTCCATGGGTATACCAGAGTCAAGAGAGCTAATGTTTGCTGAATAAATGAATAATCACTGGAAAAGCTAGGGGACAGCCCCAAGAACCTGGTGGCTGGTCTCTTTCTGCTCCTCCATCAAACAATCTCCTATGTGGGAGCTGTGACTCACATCCCAAGAGGTGCAGGTGCCATGCCAGCACCAACCTCCAGATGAGATTGAGCCAATGCAGACTGCAAGTGCTCAAAGCAAACTATTCATCTTTTTCCCTGGGAAATAAGGCCAACTTCCCCGACAGATTCCTTTGTCAGAACTGTTCCATTTGATAAACAAAGTTCAGGCTTTGAGTTCATAGTCTACAGTCCCGGCTCCAGCGCGAGGCCAGGTCTCCTCTGTAGTTCCACTGAGCAAGTAGAAAGCAGAGCCTAAAACAAACTGCTGTTCCACCTGGAGAGAGCAAGCAAGCACACTGGGCAGTGCCAGAGACGTCAGCCAAGCACAGGAAAACTAGACACTGGAAAAAACATTTCGAATTGGCATCATCTACTTTAGAGAGTTACAATCTCAGGTGTATTTTGACTCTAGAAGGCAGGAAAAGGTTGGATGAGCACACACAGGTGCAGCAGGATGCTCTCTACCGCTACACGTTGTATTGGAAAGATGGGCAAGGAGAGAAGGAACCAGGGCCAAGAAGCAGCCATTTGTTCCTTTCAAGCCTTTTAAAGCCATTCCTTTAATTCTACTATGAGTGATTATTTTCTTTGAGTGGAACCAGGACTGGGCTGGAGTGCCAGGGCCTTAGAAATGCTTTATTTGGTTTTTTTTTAAAAAAAAGATAATTTGTACTAGATGAGTACTATGTGAACTCAAAGATTGAAACAATACAGATATAGACATTGATAGCACATTGACTGGTACAGACATAGATACAGGCACAGTTATAAATATAGATATACATATACAGTGTAAATGGCACATTGTCCATCATCTGACCCCCCCAACGCCAAACTCATTTTTCTGTCCAAAGGTATCCACTCATGACAATTAAGGGTTTCCCTCAAGTTATTTATTTATGCATTTATAATAATATATAAACAAAACACATTTGTGTTTTGCATGAATGGGACCGTTATACATATTTTTCATGCCTCTGTCACTTAACAAAATGCCTCAGTGATCCGCCCATGTCTGTCCTTGAGGAAATTTTTAACTTTTTATTTCTACTTGCCACGTGGCATCCCACAATGTGGATGCAGCAGCATAGTGTATTTAATTTCTTCTTTTAAAGAACCTTTGGGTAATGTCAATTTTTCACTAATACAAAATAATATGGCACTTAAACATCCTGGTATCTACATCCTTGCAGACGTGAACAAGAATTTCCTTAGAATTTCTAGAATTAGAATTAGAATTCTGGGTCAACCATGAGCACAATTTAAGTTTTGAAAGATATTAAGATATCATCGCCCTAAAAGTCTTTACCATAGCCCACTCCAACCGACACTGCACGAGAGACCTCTTTCCTCCCATCCTTGCCCATGAGGAATATCATAATCTTTTGAATATTTATCAGTCTGATAAATGATAACTTGTTTTATTTTTACTCCCATGATTACTAGTGAAGCTGGATATCTTTTTATGTTTATTGCCCCTTTGGATATTTTATTCTGTGAATGGTCTGCTACTACTTTTTGGTTAGATTGTTTGTCTTTTTTTGAGGAATTTGAAAGAGGAGAAATGTTCTCTTTCTTCTACCTTCTTCTGGATATACATTAGAACTTTGTTTTCACAATGAATTTTTTCTTCTTGATAAGTCTGTGTCATCCGCCCAACTGAAATATAAGCTTCTCATGAGTGGATATATTATTGCTACTCTGTTATTTCTATTTTTATCATTGCTAATATCATTTATTGGCTGCCTACTATGTGTGTCTTATATGACCCCGTGTCCCCTGGCACAGACGCAGGCAGCGCCAGCAGAGTGAACAGAGCCCTGGTCTCAAGCCTCATCTCTGTCCCAACAAGATGGAGACTTGGTCCAACCTCATAATCTCTCTGGTGTCAGTGTCCCCACTTAGTCCTCTGAACCAACTCCCAGAAATGGATTTTGAGGTATCTACTCTATATGAGTTTCTATAACCATAGGTCCAGTTGCCTAAAAAAGCATCCAGCACAATTTTGCCTCAGATCAGTGTCTATCACCCATGTCTCAAGCCTCAAACTCTGTGCTTTGCCACCACAGCTAAACTCTACAGAATTACGTGCAGACTACTCTTATGGTCCCTAATAAATCTGAGCGAAACTTGAGAGCAGTAACTATGACTTACAGCCTCAAGAAAAGAACTTCCACTTCAACTATTGTTTCATGCCCAATATATAACATTTATAAATCTATAAAATAATTAACATTGCTTTAAATATTAAGGAATCAATAGTCCTCAAAATTTAAAGTTTAGTAATACAAATAATAAATCGATGCCTATGATTTAACAAATTAGATTTCCCTAAATATTCAAACATTGAATACAAACTTTTTGCCCAAAATCTCCTAAACATTTAATTACAATCATAAATCTAATATGTCATATTCTTAAAAATGTTTTAAACATTTTAGAAGTAGACAAAACCATTATAAAATATCATAGGTATTAAAGAACTTGTTATTATACTTAAACTAAAACTACTTTTAGTGCTAATAACATTAATTTAAATTCTATATCTTCCCAGGGTTGCAGTAAGTAATGACATCAAATCCTCTCTCCCTCTCCCTCAAAAACATCTCAGACTAGTCAATAGACTTTACAAGTTTGGTGTTCGTGATTCTTGGAGGGTTTTGGGGGGCGGGGGGCAGGGAGTATTGTATCTTTTGTTTTGTTTTGTTTTTTGCGGGTTTTCTGTTGGGTTTCTTTTGTTTGGTGTGAGGAAGACTGACACTCAACTAACATCCCTGCCAATCCTCCTCTATTTTATGTAGGACACCACCACAGCATGGCTTGATGAGCGATGTGTAGGTCCATTCCTGGGATCAGAACCTGAGAACCCGAGAACCCTGGGCCGCCAAAGTGGAGCATGCAAACCTAACCACTATGCCACCAGGCCAGCCCCTTGTTTTTGGGTTTTGTCTGACATAGGTAAGCTATTTGGGGAATTAAACTTCCTTTATTATGTCAATAAGACTCTAAGATCACACTTTTCACACAGGTTTTAGGATTCCCTTTGAAATAATGTACTGCACCCTTTAAGTTTCACCTGGTCAGCATGAACATTTGTCCTATTGTTATCCTATAGTGACCTGGCTTGTTAGCATTATTAGAAAAGCTTATATTTCTAATTACTAAACGCCTACCTCATTTTATTGCCCTTTGCTTTATTTTACTTTGCAGATACCGCATTTTTTTACAAATTGAAGGTTTGTGGCAACCCTGAGTCAAGAAAGTCTATTGGCACATTCTTCCAACAGCATTTGCTCATTTTGTGTAGCTGCACTACATCTTGGTAAACTGAAAACCTTCTGGAAATGATTCACCATCCTAGATGCCATTAAGAACATCCATGATTCATGGGAAGAGGTCAAAATATCAACATTAACAGAAGTTTGGAAGAAGTTGATTCCAACCCTCACGGATGACTTTGAGGGGTTCAAGACTTCAGTGGAGGAGGTAACTGCAGGTGTGGTGGAAATAGCAAGAGAACTAGAATTAGAAATGGAGTCTGAAGATCTGACTGAATTACTGCAATCTCATGATAAAATTTTAATGGATGAGGGGTTGCTTCTTATGGATGAGCAAAGAAAGTGGTTTCTTGAATTGGAATCTACCCCTGGTAAAGATGCTGTGAAGACTGTTGAGATGACAACAAACAATGTAAAGTATTACATAAACTTCATTGATAAAGCAGTGGTAGGGTTTAAGAGGACCAACTCCAATTTTGAAAGAAGTTCTACTGTGAGTAAAATGCTATAAAACAGCATCGCATGCTACAGAGAAATTGTTCATGAAAAGAAGAGTTGATGGACACAGCAAACTTCATTGTTGTCTTATTTTAAGAAATTGCCACCATGGCCACCACAACCTTCAGCAACCACCACCCTTATCAGTCAGAAGCCATCAAGGTCAAGGCAAGACCCTCCACCAGCAAAAAGACTATGACTCACTGAAGGCTCAAATGATGGTTAATAATTTTTAGCAATAGAATATTTTTTAATTAAAGTATATACTTTTTTTAGACATAATGCTATTGCACACTTAATATAGTGTAAACATAACTTTTATATGCCCTGGGAAACCAAAAGGCTTGTGTGACTCGCTTTATTGTGATATTTGCTTTATTGCGGTGGTCTGGAACCAAACCTGCAAAATCTCCAAGGTATGCCCATATTATTATGATTAGTAAGGCCATCCAAGGGTTCTGTTTCCTAGGAGATGGAAGATTGAGTCTGTGCAATTACCTCTCCCTCCTTAGGACATCTAGACAATGGAAAACCGTACCCACTTACTGTTAACCTCTCTCTCAGCTTAGTTACTGTGGGTTTTCATTGTGCCAATTAAATCTTGGACCTTCTTTCTCTGTCATTTTTATGTGAGACAAAGCATACTGACCAGTTATTTCTGTTCTTAGTAATTTCTACTATTCTTCCCTGGACTATTTGGTAGGGTGTTTTTAACAACATGTCTACAATTCTGTAAGTACAGATAGAGACTTAATAAAAGAAAAAAATACTCATATATATTAACATCCCCCTGGTTTTTTGATGCTCATATTGTTACAACTTGGTTCTATAACCCAATTCCTTTGTCTTTTCAGTGCCACCTGACACCCTTGAAAGTACATTTTTTCGAGCAACCAGAGAATATTCTCGAATTGTCCTGTGCCAAGACATGGAACCATTTCCCCTTCAGGAAGATTTGATTCCTAGTGGGGAAGTGGAAGACTTGGGAAGCTAGGATTGTATATGAGAGTCAGTAGTGGCTCAAAGGGCTGCTTCTGCTGCAGGGCCACTTTTTGAGGTGATAGAGCTGGAAAAGATATTCCTTTTTGAGGTCACGAGTTAAAAATGACTTTCTAACTTAGCATATTATGTTGATATACCCTACTTTTCTTAGAGATGACTTTCTGCCACTTTGACAATAAATATCCCTCCAAGGCCTAGTAAGATATTTATTCCACAAATACTTGTTGAGCCATATTAAATTGAAAGGTATTCTGCATAGAGATGTGGCTTCTCATCATCCCATTATCCCTGAGGTAAGGCTGTCTTCTAAGCTCCCTCATCACATGCATCCCCACCCCCAACCTCACACCACCTCAGTTCACAAACAGAATCATTCCATCAAATAACTAACCTTCTGCTGGGATGCAGGAAAAGCATCAGAATCAGTTCTAATCTTTAGAAAAGTTGTGGCACAACCCATGTTTATCTTCCCTGCCTGTAGGTGACCCTCCTTTACTTTTTTGCCCTTATCCTATCCTCTAGGCAACCCCACTTCATAGACATGACAGAGTTGTGCAGAACCCCATGATGAGAACTTTCCCTTCTCTTCTTCTCTCATCCAAACGTATCTATTCTTTGTCCCATTCCTTTTTTTTTTTTTTCTTTTGGTACCTTTTGACCATCCTCACTCATTTCCCCCACCCTCCAAGCCCCTACCTCTGGCAACCACCAATCTCTTCTCTATGTTTCTATGAGTTCAGTTTTTATGTCCCTCTCCTTTAGGCAAGTACAAAATTGATCTAATTGATTCATCTTAGCAGAGAATAGTTATGGCTAATGAAGAATTAAGCTATTACTCCTCCTGGAAATCTTTCTTTTTTTAATTATTTTATAGAGGTCACATTGGTTTAATATTGTGTAAACTTCAATTGTACATCGTTATATTTCAGCTTCTGTATAAATTGCATCATGTACACCACCAAAGGTCTAGTTTCCATCCATCACCATACACAAGTGCCCCTTTACCCCTTTTGCCCTCCTTCCACCCCTTCCCCTCTGATAACCACCAATCTATTCTCCTTATCTATATGTTTGCTTGTTTATCTTCCGTATATGAATGAAATCATACAATGTTTGTCTTTCTCTGTCTGACTTATTTCACTTAGCATAATACCCTCAAGGTCTATCCATGTTGTCACAAATGGCATGATTTTGTCTTTTTTATGACTAAGTAGTATTCCATTGTATATATATTCCACATCTTCTTTATCCATTCATCCATTGATGGGCACTTGGGTTGATTCCAAGTCTTGGCTATTGTGAATAATGCTGCAAGGAACATTGGGGTGCATATATCTTTTTGAATTAATGTTTTCAAGTTCTTTGGATAAACACCCAGAAGTGGAATAGCTGGATCATATTATATCTCTATTTTTAATTTTTTGACAAATATCCATAGTTTTCCATAGTAGCTGTACACAGTTTACATTCCCACCAGCAGCGTATGAGGGTTCCCTTTTCTCCACGCCCTCTCTGACACTATTTATTGTCTTTTTAATAATAGCCATTCTGATGGGTATAAGTGGATATCTCATTGTAGTTTTTATTTGAATTTCCCTAATAATTAGTGATGTTGAACATCTTTTCATGTGCCTGTTGGCCATCTGAATATATTCTTTGGAAAAATGTCTGTTCATATCGTCTGCCCATTTTTTGATTGGGTTATTCATTTTCTAGTTGTTGAGTTGTATGAGCTCTTTATATATTTTGGAAGTTAAGTGCTCCTCTGGGAATCTTAAGCACTCTGATAGAAAGGGAAGGTATTACTTGCCCCTCAGTCCCACTGTGAATGAGCTACCAACTTGGCTTTTATTTATAGCTGGCACTAGGAAGTTGACTCTTAAAAAGAAAGCCAAGAGAATAACCAAAATAGTCAGATATGAAGATGGTGAAGAGAAGGGTGGCAGGAAATAAGATTGGAGTGGTGGACCATCCTTCTCCTCATAATCTATAGTAGCATTTTATACAATGTACAGAAGTTTGAACTTTATCCCCTCAGAACAGGGATTCTGTTGAACTTTTTTAATAGCTGGTATAATTAGATTTGTATTTTATTTTTTTCTTAAAGATTTTATTTTTTCCTTTTTCTCCCCAAAGCCCCCCGGTACATAGTTGTGTATTCTTCGTTGTGGGTTCTTCTAGTTGTGGCATGTGGGACGCTGCCTCAGCGTGGTCTGATGAGCAGTGCCATGTCCGCGCCCAGGATTCGAACTAACGAAACACTGGGCCGCCTGCAGCAGAGCGCGCGAACTTAACCACTCGGCCACGGGGCCAGCCCCTAATTAGATTTGTATTTTAAAAATATTACTTTTGGAACTGTGTGGAGAATGGGCTGGGGGTGGTGCTGTGCAGGGCAATAGTCTAGACTAGAAATGATAATAACTGAACTAGAGGTGGAAGTGGAGAAGAGTGTAATAATTCACAATATATCTATGAGGAAGAATTGGATTTATGGGTGAACTGGATGTAGAGAAACAGAGGGAGAGATAAGTCTAGGGTGTCTCCCAGTTCTCTGATAAAGGCATCTACAGGGATGGTGGCCCCATTTACTACATTGAGGATACATGAGGAGGTACATGTTTGAGGGAAAAACAAAGATTCAGAATCTAAGTACCTGAGTTATATCACTTAATCTTGAGTTCTTGAGAGACATAACTTGAGTGATATAACTGTGCTACAAACACAGTTTGTACTGAACTGAAATTAGATCTCGAGATGTGGATTCAGAAGTCAACCCAGGCCTAGATGCCATGAGATGGCCTAGGGAGGAGACTGGTGGTAGCCTAGGATGGAGATGAGGTGACCTAAGGAGAGTGGACCAAATAAGCTTCAAAGCAGGCCAAGGTCAGAGGTTGTGAGGGTCATGGGCAGAAACAGACCCCAAATAACAAGGCAATAAATTACTGTGCAGACAAGCGGTAAGAATATTTTCCTCTGTGAAGGAAATATAACTCCATATTTACTTTTTTAATTAACTAATTTACTGATACTCTAACTCACTCTTACTAAGAGAATTTGAAGCAGCTTACAAAATATAAGACAATTTGGTAGATAAAGTAGATAAAGGGATTAGAGCAAAGAAGAAAATAGGTAGAAGAGCATTTGAAACTACAAGCAAATTAAGTATACAAAAAAGGATGTCAGAATGTCATATACAAAGGTTAAATATCCCAAGTTGACTTCTAAGTGTCATGGCAGCCAAACCTAAAAGGGAAATATTATTGATTACAAGAATCACAATGAACATAAAATTTTTCAAATTCAATTTGTTTAGAAGAAAGGTAGACTGTCCTAGTATTTAGATCTGAAAAAAAAAGTCTCCTATGGGTCCTCATAAAGGGGCACGGTGTAATATTGTTGGTGATACCCTCACAGATGCTCTTTCAAGTACAACAGCAACTTTCATATGGCTTCTACTTATGGCATCCTCACTGACTCATCCCAAAGTCTAGCTCATAAAAGCAGTTTACAAGAGACCAAAAAAAATGTGATCCAAGTACATGGTTCTTTGATGGTGAGGCTTCATCTAGTGATAAATTTGGGGCTGCTGGAGGAATTGATAGCCTTCCAAGAATCCTTTAAGACTTGTATTTCTTATAATTGAGCTTTCAATAAGAACTGAACAGATATGGACAGCTAATTTTTGACAAGGAAGCCAAGAGCATACAATGGAGAAAGGAGAGTCTCTTCAATAAATGGTGTTGGGAAAACTGGACAGCCACATGCAAAAGAATGAAAGTAGACCATCCTCTTACACGGTGCACAAAGCTCAACTCAAAATGGATTATAGACTTGAATGTAAGACCTGAAACCATGAAACTTCTAGAAGAAAACATAGACAGCACACTCTTTGACATCCGTCTTAGCAGCATATTTTCAAGTACCATGTCTGACGAGGCAAGGGAAACAAAAGAAAAAATAAACAAATGGGACTACATCAAACTAAAAAGCTTCTGCACAGCAAAGGAAACCATCAACAAAACAAAAAAACAACTTAACAATTGGGAGAAGATATTTGCAAACCATATATCGGATAAGGGGTTAATATCCAAAATATACAAAGAACTCATACATCTCAACAACAAAAAAACCAACAACCCAATTAAAAAATGGGCAAAAGATCTCAAGAGATTTCTCCAAAGATATACAGATGGCTAACAGGTACATGAAAACATGTTTAACATCATTAACTATCAGGGAAATGCAAATCAAAACTACAATGAGATATCACCTCACTCCAGTCAGAATGGCTATAATTAACAAGACAGGAAACAACAAGTGTTAGGGAGGATGTGGGGAGAAGGGAACCCTCGTACACTGCTGGTGGGAGTGTAAACTTGTGCAGCCACTATGGAAAACAGTATGGAGTTTCCTCAGAAAATTAAGAATAGATCTACCATATGATCCAGCTATTCCACTGCTGGGCATTTATCCAAAGAACTTGAAAACACAAATACATAAAGATACATGCCCCCCCCCCCCCATGTTCGTTGCAGCCTTATTCACAACAGCCAAGACTTGGAAGCAACCTAGTTGCCCATCAAGGAACAAATGGATAAAGAATATGTGATACGTATACACAATGGAATACTACTCAGCCATAAGAAATGCTGAAATCCGGCCATTTGTGACAACATGGATGGACTTTGAGGGAATTATGCTAAGTGAAATAAGTCAGAGGGAGAAAGTCAAATACCATATGATCTCACTCATAAGTAGAAGATAAAAACAACAACAAACACATAGCAACAGAGACTGGATTGATGGTTATCAGAGGGGAAGGGGGAGGGAGGAAGGGGAAAGGGGTGATTAAGCGCATGTGTGGTGATGGATTGTAACTAGTCTTTGGGTGGTGAACATGATGTAATCTACACAGAATTCGAAATATATTATGATGTACATCTGAAAAAATAAGTAAATAAATATCTTTTTAAAAAACTGAACAGCGTTCGAGGTCATGGTCTCTGGCAGGAACCTGGGGTACAGATATCATGGGAAAGATCTGTATCCTTTAGCAATCTACTAAGGAGGAACATTTCTCTTCATAAGTCTCTTTCATAAGAGACATTCTCTTATGAAAACCAAATAGCCTGAGCAGGACTGCACCTGGGAAGAGGGTTCCCCAGGCCCTCCCCCACCCCAGCCAAGGGAGCACCAGCTGGGCAGAACCAAGGTCCTTCCCCAGCAAGCGCAGATTTGTCCTATTGCACTAATGGCTGAGAAGGCCGCAGTATTCAGGTGGACCATGTTTTGTTGTGGTCAAGAATTCTAGTTAACATTACATTCAGGGTAGATAAGTGTTTTTGTGCCCTTAGGACCCTAAATATGGCAGGACAGCAAGGAAAATTGTGGCTAATAGAAGTAGGAAGAAACTGTCTAGGAAGTAAACTGGTCAATTTAATACTGAAAAGGTGGAAAAGGAATTATTTCTTTGTCACTGAAAACTATAGAACAGAAAATCCTAACATAATTCAGCACAGAATCACAATGACTGCATTCCCCCTTATCTTTGCAGGCTATGAACACATTCTGCTCTTCTCCAAGAAGAAGCTCAGCCCAGCAGGTGCTGCCCCTTGTTGACAGGGGCCTACACCCAGACTGGGACCAGAAGTGAAACTCTGGAAAGCCTAGTAGCCTATTAGTCTAAGCTGTATACATGTAATACAGTTTTGTGAGTAAAGCTGGCATGTGACCTTCATCTTTCTGACTCCTCAGACCTGGGTGAGATTAGAAGAGGCCCCTGAAAACCCCAAGGTAGGATGGGGACAAGAAAGGTGAAGAATGAACTGAGAGACTGCAAATTCATTCCTAACAGGCTCTGACAGACAACGGGAAATGGTAAAGGCAGCTAGAGCCCTAAGCCAGGAACATAGTGTCTTAAATTAACTAATGAGCTGCTGGCTGCTCTGACACAAGTTAGGAAGGAGGGACATATGCATATGGTATTTCCTATTCTTGTCATAATCTTGGTAATGAGGGCAAGGTTTCAGGTGTCTTCACTCCTCAAACTGCAATTCAAGCTGACTGAGCTACATGTTCTGTTGCTGCTTAGCAATGGTCTTACTCTTCTGAATCTTCTCTGCCTGCTTTTAGGTACTATTCTCAATTTTGGACAGAAAACTCTAGAGCCCCTCAGAAAACTCCATGCACTGATGGGTAAGATCAAAGGAGCAAAGTATAAAACCTTCCTGGCATTTCCAAGTATAAGTAGTCCAAGAAGCCTCATTAGGAGCCTTGCTGCTTGCTTCTAAAGCACAAGTTGCATCTCAGTCTCCACTTGACTCTCATTGAAAATAACCTGATTACATTACCACACATCAATTTGCTGGTAAATAATCCAAATCCCCCACTGGCATCAGTAACCTACACTCAACCCTATGCCAAAGACTTCAAAAAGGAATTGTCCTTCCTAAGGGAAAATATTTTTGTACCTTTCCCTTTTCTTATAGAAAACAGTGATCAGACTCATCAACAAGCTGCTCAGGACTTGAATCTTCCAATGCTCTAGTCAAAAGGAGCTTAGAGAACTCTATTAGTCTCTGGTTGCAAGCAACAGAAATGGACTTTGGGTAACTTAAGTAGAAAGAGAATACTCTGGAAAGCTACTGGGCTGCTCAAAAGATTGACAAGAAGACTAGAGAAACCAGCTTGTAACAGTCAGGTATGAGGAGGCTCCAGAAGGTTTTGTGCCAATTAAGCCCTGGCCCCACAGCTGGAATGATGAATTTCAACAGTTCCTCTGCCATATGTTCACTCTACTCAATATTCAAAGACCGAGGAGAGAGAGACACTAATAGACTAAGCTTAGGTCCTATCCTGCCTCTTGCTGCACCTGGGCTATAAAAGGAAGACAATGGGAACTGAGCCTGGAGGGTCTCCATCGGCTGCCATAATGGGACGGAAAGTCCTGAGACTTACCTACCTATCTCAACTGCACACAAAGGAGGGAAGTAAATTCCCCACAAGGAAATCAAAGTGCTACTAGGAAGGAGTAATGCATACTGGATAAAAAAAACATAAAAAATGTCCTCAGGAATGTTAAGCCAATTCTCTATTTTTACAGTTTAGGAAACTGAGATCTAGAAAGGTTAAATAACTTTTAAAGGGCAAAGAGCAACTTTGAGGTAGAGACGGAACAGAAATTAAGACAAATGCTACCCAAAGTGTAGTCTATAGACCCACAGCACCTCATCACCTGGGAAATGCAGACTTTCAGGCACCATCCCAGACCTACTAAATCAGAATTTGCATTTTAACAAGTTCCCAGGTTGATTCACATGCACACTAAAGTTTGAGAAGTGCTGCTCTATCTTTACAGGTCCCAACCTTTGCATTGCCCAAGGGGAGCTGAGTCCAGGTATGCCATATAAACTTGATCTATGATGGTCCTTCCTCAATTCACAGAAAAAATTAACAAAAGTGTTTCTTCATCATTTTCTTGCCTCTGGGATCTATTCCCATGTGCTAGTTAGCATATCTAGGCAGAGGGCAGCTTATGTGGTCACCAGAAGCTTAACAACTGGGTGTGTACCTAGGCCAGATTCCAAAACAGTGATGCAAGGAATTCTTAACTCGAGACTTGATGAAGGCATTGTTGAGAATGACTAGTCCCAACTGTGAAATAAGAACCAAAAACCTGGGCGATCTCGTCAAGATGGTATCATAGGCAGACTCTGAACTCATCTCCTCTCACAAACACAACCAGGTTACAACTATTGGAAAAATTACCCTGGAGAGAGAACTGAAAACTGGATAAAAATAACCCCCACAACAAGGAACATTCCTGACTGAGGCGGAAGAGGCAGAAATTCCTTCTGGAGAGAAAAGAAGCCACCTTGGCAAGCTGTGGAGCTTTACAGCCAGCTGGGCAGGAGCCATCCTAAGGTATGCAGCCTTCTCTGGAGAAGTGGGGACCTTAGCAGGGGTGCATCACCACTACAAACATCCTTCAGACTCAGCACAACTGAGATGAGCATCCTACTATCTGGTTTCACTGGCTATTAACTGCAACAGGGAATACCCCCAGGAAAGCTATCAGAAGAAAGCCAAAAAAACCCAGCTTTTAAAGGGCCCATGCACAAATTCACTAGTCTCAGAGAGCAACCTATAGTCACCAGAAAGAAAGCTGCATGGTCCTTTGGTGAAAAGAGACTCAACTGGTAGGTTCTGGGTGTATCTTGGTGAGAGGTGAGACTTCTCTAGAGACTGAGACATTGGTAGCAGCCATTGTTGTGACCTAGTACAGGAGTGCTGACACAGACACTGGCAGACGCCATTGAAGCTCTTCCCTTGACCTGTTCGCCCTGGGGTCTGCCACACCCACTAGAGTGTAGATTTAATCCAGTTCAGCCAGGGCAGGCAGCCTGCCCTAGGGACTGGCCCCACCCAACAGCAAGCCCTCAGGCTACTTGTCAACCTGCATAGACTAGGTGCTTTGATCCTCTACAGGCAGGCAAATATGTCCACCTCTGTGGGGCAGAGACTGTATGAGGATCAGGTGAACTGTGGGGGACGTTGGTGAAGAGGTGGGGGCCTCTGCAGTGGGGCAACTGGGTACACTGCAGGGGGTCAGGAAGTGTGCATGGGCCAAGATTGTGTTGATGGTGTGTGTGGACCTGAGAAGGGTGGGGCTTATCAGTGGCAGAAGACTTGTGCTTTACAAACAGCTACAAAGCCTGAAACAATTGGGCTCTCCCATGCCTAGGGCCAGGCCCACTCAGCTGCAATCCTAAAGGAGCTGACAACAGCCTTGCAGTCCTGAGGCCTACAGCAACTGTAAGCCCCTGAGCCTAGCAACCAGCTACACTGGGTACCTACTCAATTAATAAGAAAACCGCAACAGGAGTGTGCTATTAGACCTTGTGGCCAAGGGTGCTGGGGCTCCCCAAACCTGATTTACAAACCGCTGGCCAGGGAGGGAAAGCCTAGACTCCTTGGGTACCTGGAGGAAGAGAAACCCTGTCACAGCAGAAGGACACATGCAGCCCACACAGGGGTCACTCCTGGATCATTTGGGCTGGTGACGAGAGAGAAGCACACTGCCAGGCCTCAAAAGGCATCTCTTACATAAGGCCAGTTCTCCAAGCTCAGGAGACATAGCTGACTCACCTAATACAAGGACATAACCACAGAGAAGGAGACATAACGAGGATGCAAAGGAACATTCCAAGCAAGGGAACAGGACAAAACCTGAGAAAAAAGAACTAAATGAAACAGAAATAAGCAAACTACCTGACAAAGAGTTCAAACAAAAACTCATACGGATGCTCACTGATATGGGGAGAAGACTTGATTAACACAGTGAGAACATCAACAAAGAACTGGAAAATATAAAAAAGAACCAATCAGAAATGAAGACTACAATACTGGAAATGAAAAATTCACTAGAGGGACTCAATAGCAGAGTAGATGATACAGAAGAATGGATCAGTGAGCTGGACAAAAGACTAGAGGAAATCGCCCAAGCTGAACAGACAAAAGAATCAAAAACCTATAATGATATGAATTGCTCCACGGCACTTTGGTGCAAGAAACATCACATTTGTTTATTATTCTATATCAAATCAAACCTTCTTCAGTTCCACCTGGTGAGCAGGAAATCTAGCTGCAGTTATTTAGGAAACTGGTTCCTTTTCTTGGTCAAATCAGAACCAGGAAGCTTATGTAGTTTTACAAAAATCAGGAAAGGGTCCTTGTCCTCACTTGGCCATGGCCACTGACTCTACTATCAGCCCTTCTCTCAGGGTCACTGCTCTGGGAGGGTTGCAGGCATGCCCGCTATCAGCAGACCTCTCTCTCTCTGTCAGCAGGCCAGAGAAGTCATCCTTCCTCTCCTCCCCACTGAGGTATTGTGCTTCATTTTGTATTGGTGGAAGTGTGCTTTGGATAGTGAGATTTTATTGCATACATATATAATATAGTCATGGTTTCTGCTAGCACCATGCTCCTTGTTTGCCTTCTGAGGTAAAATATATCAACATTTTTATGGTGCTCCATAAAGATCATGATGTACGTAAAGAGCACCTGCTTGTCCAAGGGCTCTGTCACCTAGACAAGTTTGAGGGCGCTGCTCTTGGATGCCTGTAATATAAATGGCCTTTGCTGCTGTTGGGCTTTGTAACTCAAGCACTCCTACAGATGTTACTCCTATACCAACTCTTCATCTTGAACCTATAACATGTTGTTCATCCAACTTCTAATCGCCACTTACCTACTATTGCATATTCTTTCTCTGCTGGAGACCATAATGATAGTATGGTAAAGCCTTTCTGGCTCAGATTATTTGGGGAAATTGGAAGATAAGGTTTTCCTCAGACAATGATTAGTGTTATTAAGACTGTATAGATCCATTATACAGAAGCCAGTTCCAGCAGCATATGTGTGTGTGTGTGTGTGTGTGTGTGTGTGTGTGTGTGTGTGTGTGTGTGTGTTGGAAGGTGAAAAGGATGGTATAGATGCTAAATTACATGATGTGATTTTAGGTATGAGCCTTTGGCTCCCCAAATTTCTCTCATAGTATCAGATGCCTGGACTATCTTTACTAGAAAACTAAGTTTTTCATGTCATAATTAGAAATAAGACTTTGTGGGGGCCAATCCTGTGGCATAGCAGTTAAGTTCATGTGCTCTGCTTTGGTGGCCCAGGGTTTGCTAGTTCAGATCCTGGGTACAGACCTACACACTACTCATCAGGTCATGCTGTGGCAGCATCCCACACAGAAGAATTAGAACAACTTACAACTAGGATATACAACTATGCACTGGGGCTTTGGGGAGAAAAAAAAAAAAGAGGAAGATTGACAACAGATGTTAGCTCAGGGCCAATCTTCCTCACCAAAAAAGCCCAAAAGCAAAAAGAAAGAAGACTTTGTGAATAGTCCTGGAATAAAGACTAGAAAGGCCACCATTCAGACTAAGGTCTAAATGATTTATAGTAGAGATTTTCCTGAGTACAGATTCAGGTTAGAAGAGGGGATACCTGAGACAGTGCACATAATGTCAGGGAAGAGGAAACCTTCAAAGTAGAATAGAGAACACCCAGGATGCACTCATCATCTTCACAATTGTGCCAAGATCTTCTACTGAGTGCCAATCCCTTTACTGTGATTTTGCCAATCGCAAAGTTCCATTAAATATCAAACATGATTAGTTTCCTTTATTCCTCCTAGATCAGGAATTTCAGAGCCAGTGGCCACTCTGGTAACCAATCCAGAAAACTTACCAATCAAGAGACTTCCCAGAGTCATCAGGTTCTAACTGACTCACTGGCCATCGGAGTCTCCCCAGAACATGTTCTATAGCAACTATACTGGAAGAAAAAACTACCCATTTGGACTCCTGTACATGCCTGATGGTATTCTTTGACCAATCAAAGTAACCTACACTGAGTTATACACAATTCCAAGAGGCAAAGCCTTACCTTCAAGGAGATTTTAGTTTATTTGGGGAAATAAAGCATGTGCATAGAAAGAAAAGAAACAATACACAATGGTCTCCTGTAAGTACCAAGTGAATGGAAGAGATTATTTCAGTTGAGTTCAGGTGAGAGAGGAAGGAGTGGGGGAGTTCTCATCCCTAGCCAGAGTGATTCAGGAAAGCTTAATGGAGGATTGGGGGTTTCAACTTGACCTTGAACAATGATTCTTAATTCAAAGTCAATATTATCTTAATGAGTACAGGAATGGAGCTTCAAGGGTCAACAAACCCTTTGGATATGCATTTTTCTGGGATGAAGGATGGCCTTCATAGTATTCTCAAAGGGGTGATTGAAAAAGTAGCAAGCCACTACCTTGCAGGAAATTGTATAAGAAGTGAAGAAGAAAAGCAGCATCCTCAATAGAGGAACAAGTTAACAAAGGAATGGTGAGGGAATGAACAAGCCACATTTAAGCAGAAAATGAGCAATTCCAGTATAGTGGAAGTAGCAGTAGTAGGGGGTGGTCCCATATTCATCTAAGGCAATGTCAAGAGATGGAGCTGGGAAAGAAGGTTAGTACTAGGTGGTAAGGGGCTTTGACTATCAGGATTACGCTGTGGGCAGTGCTCAGGTGAATGACACAGTGACATGGGGTTTAGGATGATTGATCTGACCACTTGGGGCAGGATGAGGTAGAAGTTGGAGACCCCAAAGTCAGAGAGACCCCTAATCCAAGGATGATGATCAAGAAAATGGATTGAGCTGGGCGCTGGAGCCATGGAACAGTAAGAGGGATTCTGGAGGCATCAAGAGAAGAATTGAGAAAATTCAGTAACTTTGGGATTTGGGATGAGAAAGGAAAAACCCAAGGATGACTCAAAGCCCCAAGCCTGGATGCCTGGAAGAATAAAGACTCATTCATAGAAATAAGGAACAGTAGATAGAAGCTGGTTCCCATGAGAAAGGTAAAGACTTTGATTTCCAACATGTAGAGTTTGAAGTGCTGTCCCAGTAACAGTTGAGAGCCCCTTTATCAAAGGCGCCAAATATTCACATATCCAGATATAAAATGGGAGCCATCACCACTCGTCCTCTTCCAGCCCCGTGCCCTCTATCCTAGACAACTGATTTGCTCTGACAACTTAGGGGACGCTGCACTAATTTGAGGCCGTATCGTTTTTATTTTTTATTAGCAATCTTTCCTAAAGCATTTTCTCCAAATGACGTTACCACAGTGTGATTAGGAGACATACAAGGACATAAACATTCCAATGAGATAAAAGCAGCCTTGCTTTCCCCACTCTCGCAGCACTTCAACTTCATTAGGCTCCATGTTGTTTCATTAGAGTCAATGCCATTTAAATTTTTATGTTCATTTCAAGGCTATTTGTTTTGACAAAGGATTTTAAGAAAACGAGGTAGGAACTTTCTGGGTTTTATTTAACTTTATAACCATCTAATTTACTCCCCAATAAAAGGATAACTAAGCATTCCTGTTATGCTGCTAAAAACCTCTTTACATAATTTTGAAATACAATGCAAGACTGCAAGGAGGAAATTCATGCCAGGGAAATGCTGACACAAGCTATCCAGTGTTTGGTGCCTGGGCTTAAAGACTCAACACTTACTCTCTTCATTAACACACACACATCCAAGAGAACCCAAAGACACCTCCTTTATTTATATATTGTTACTTTTTTAAACAAGTGTGTCTCTGACCTTGCCTCATACAGGATAGATGAAGCCCAGCAGGGAGTTCCCCAAAGCCTAGGAGTGCTAGCAGACAGGAGATAACAATGACCACCAAGGGATAGGGTGATTCAGAGGGAGAGAGGCAGGAAAGTACAGAACTGTTCCTCATTTCTCCCTAGAATAACACTGATTGATTCAGACAGCTCTTCTCACTTGCCCCTCATGAATCAACCCACTGTTCACCTCATTTTGTACAATGTTCCCCTTGATGGGCAGGACCTCCCTCTTGTTCAACTAAATGCAGCTGATATTTCCATTTCCAGCTTAAATCCTGCCTCCTCCCTGAACCTCTTTCTGTTTATTTCAGGCCTCTGCATCACTGTCTTCTCTCAATTATCCAACCAACAAATGCTTTTGAGCACCTACTAATTGCAGGATGAGGGTCCATTGTACTCAGCCCTTGTTTTCCCCTGTGATTGGCGGAGTATATTCATCTCATCACTCTAACACGGGTGATAGTTTCACTTCTGTATTCTCACAGTGCCAAGAAGATTCCTAGGCAGAGTATCAATAATGCCCATATGTTAAAATGTGCCTGGTATGGGGCTGGCCCCGTGGCCGAGTGGTTAAGTTCGCGCGCTCCGCTGTAGGTGGCCCAGTGTTTCGTTGGTTCGAATCCTGGGCGCGGACATGGCACTGCTCATCAGACCACGCTGAGGCAGCATCCCACATGCCACAACTAGAAAGACCCACAACGAAGAATATACAACTATGTACCGGGGCGCTTTGGGGAGAAAAAGGAAAAAATAAAAAAAATCTTAAAAAAAAAAAAAATGTGCCTGGTATGTTCTAAAGAAAGAGAAAAGAAACATAAACACTTCAGAAAATCCAGAACTAGCAGTCAGCTGTCATTTCAGCACAATTAGAAAGAAAACTTAGAATAATGAAAATAAACATGGTTTTTTCCTTAAGCAGAAGAAACAAGAAAATGAGCCCAGTGGAAAGTGTTTCTAATACAATAAGCTGAGGTGGCTTTGTGAAGTACAAGAAGGGAGCAGAACTAACTTCCACTTGGCTCTCACAAAGAGTTACTAGTCCTGAAGGTCTGTGTGGCTCAGGCAGCACTTGGACGTGAGCAGCAACTCATTCGCCTCATCTATGATAACAGCCCATATGAGCTTCCAGAAATGGGCCTGGAATTCACATATTCCAAAACACATGTCCAGTAAACATCCCTGAGGTCACCCTCTAAACATAAAGTTTGAACTCCCCAGAAAAAAATAGCATCATAAGCAAAAGAAAAAAGTCGTTATCCTTAGAATAAGAAGATATTTTGAAACGGGAGAGCTGTGGGTTGGTGCATCCTCGTATTTAGGTTTTTTCCTAATTATGAAGTTGCAGCCACTACACTCTTTCCCCAATACCACGAGGGTCTCTTTTCACTTCATGGCTCCCAAGCAGCTCGTCGTACCCTATAGGAAGCAATAAATACTTACCCACCTGAACTGCTAGCTTCTCACACAAACATCTGGCAAGTTTTGTGGGCCTCTTAACTATTGAATCTCCATATCAAACACATTTTCTTTTTAAATCTTTTATTTATAATACTTTTGTGTAAATCCAAACTGACAGAATATACTCTGAGGCAGAGATTTTAGCAGATGAATAAAATTTTTAACATTTATAACTTTCATAGCATAGCTTTCATAACTCAGGGGGAAAAGCTAGGCAATTAAAAATATTGTCTCTGGACTCAGAAAGAAGAGGGCAAAAAAAGCCTGTATTAAAGTAGCCACTGACATCTCCTCAAACGGGTGATTTATCCTTCTCTCAGAACAGACAGAAAAAGACATGAGTGTGCTCTTTAAACGAGAGGAATCTCTGCGAAGTGGTTGTAGAAAACCTTATTTTTGGTTTCAGTTGTAAGAAGCCACAGAAATTTCAGTGATTAGTCTCAGACACTGAGGAAAAGGTTAACAACACATAGTCCTGTGGGCTCTAAAATTATACAGTCCTGGAGTCAAATAACAACTTTGTCAGGTGTTACATGAAATGGACCCACTTAGTGAGAGCCGGATGGTATTATGTGACAATCGGAAAGTTTCATAGCCGCCCTGAGCTTCATTTGCACCATGAAGACAAAAATACCAACCTCACAGCACTGTTTTGGGAATTAGACAAGATTATGTGTAATCCATGGTATAGTCTCTGGCTGTCCGGCATGCAGTAGAAGTTCAATAAATGTTCGTTTTTCCTCCTTATATCTTCATACCCCTCCTCCCATCTTATGGGCCCAAATTGCTCAGAAACTGGGAGCTGCATTCATGTCCATCCTAAAATAGCATTCATTTAAAGGATCCTTGAATGTGATTCTTCACATCAGTTTCTTCATCTATAAAATGGAAATATTACTTACCCCACCTACCTCGTAAGAGTGTTGTGACATCTTTGAAAACACATAGGACTGATAAGAATGTCAGTGAGAAGGGGAAAGCTCTGCGCTGACCTTGAGAAGACAGGATTCTAGTCATGTGACCTTGGGCAAGCCTCTCAGCTTCAAAGTCCTCATTTCCTTATGTTTAACATATAGATAACGACACCTGCATTACTTATATCATAGGGTTGTAGTAAACCCTTCTTTTCCATGATCTGTCTTGATCATTGCACCTGTGAAGCCAGAAAAGCTCATGGTCACCCAGCTATTATGCAAGCCTAGATTTTATACCATGCCTGGAGTCCCAAAGTCTTGGCTTTTTGATACCAGGACGTTGACATTGAGAAGTTGCACATTTCAGAAAGCCAGTTCTTTGAAGGCAGCGACTATGCCTTTCTTCCATAGAGCTGCACTCCTCCCTCGGCAAGGATCTGTCTTGTATCTTACACAATCAAACGCCAACAGGTGTTTATCAAATTCATTTTAATGCATTCTTATTATATATAAAAATGTTCACGCAGAATTAGGAATGAACGTTTGTACAATTAAATACTGAGGCAGAATAGTGAATTGGTTAAAGAATGAACTTTAAAACCAGAGCAGCTAAATTCAAATCATAGTTCTGCTCCTTGCCACCTGTGTGACTCTGGGAAGGAGACAACATTTCTCCAAGCATTGGTTTCTTCACCTATCACATTAGAAAAACTAGACCTGCCTTATATGGTCCTTCGAAATTAAATGAGATACCAAATGCATGTAAAGAAGAAAACATTTTGTATCTTCAGATGCTGTACAAGAAGGGAGGAGAAGAAGAGAACATTGACGGAAGGTAAGAACGAAGTGGAAGTCCCAAGTAACCCACTGAAGTAGTAGAGGGCTTGAAAGGTGCTGGGGAGAGGAACAAAGCTAATTTCACACTTTTACCTGTGTTCAACCCTGCTCCCAGGGTTTCTGGTTTAAAGAGATGAGCTGAAGGGCCAGGTTAAGAGAAGGAAGGAAATACTCCATTGTGGTAGAATATTACGCCAAAACTGGCAGGCTTGCTTCCCTCCTCTTCCCTGCCCTTCTCCCCACACTTCCAATTCCCCAAACTCACCACTCCAGGAATATTTATAGTTCTTCAGCTAAAATGCTTGTTCTCATTTTAACCAGCACACATACACGAAATCTCATACAAAGCCTGGCACATACAGAAAGACACACATACACATACATCCTTTACTCCTGACTCCCCAGCCTCAAACAGTTCAAGGAACCCACATCTGAGTAGTAGGAATTGATGATATTAATGTTGGTAAAATACAACTAATAGGGCTAAACTTGGTTAAACTTGACAGATGGAACACGTGCATTTTTCTCCACTTTTCAAATCCCATTAAAACAACGGCAATGCCTAAATTGTGGATATTGGACAGTAGATGGGCAGTGGTGAATGACTTAGCAAACCAGAAATGCTGAAACCTAAATTAAAAGGCAAGCTGGTTTGTGCTGCAGACCCCAGAAAAACAGACTTGGAGTCACCAGGCACCTCTGAAGACTCCTCCTACAGGGAAGAAGAAAGGAGAGACTTGCACAACAGAGACTAGGCTGAGTCATTGCACTAAAGGCAAGGAGATATGTCCATTATACATCAGTAAATCTGTAAAATAAAAAAAAAAAATTCCCCCCCCAAAAAACTACCAAAAAAGGGGATTAAATGGAAATTAGCATTCTAAATGGTAAGACACCACCCCACCCCCAGTTCCTGGACCTCTGGCAGCCAAGCTTATATCTCCAGGCAGAAAATACAGAGGATTGCTCTGCAGAAACTGGCCAGCCCAAGAATGAAGAACTGTAGATGATGACATTGAGGGATCTCCAATGAAATAGCTAAGTCCCCATGTGATTACCCATGACTTGGTACAACCCTGCTTCCCACACATCTTCCTGCACATCTTCCAATCATCTTTTTAGCACTTTCCCCTTAAATAAAATGGAAAGCCATTTGAGAGAAACCTTCAACATAAAAGAGAGAAATCAAAACAACAAAAGAAAAGGAACTCAAAAGAAAAGAGACAATGCAGGGAGCAGAAGAAAATTTCAAACACACTCAAAAAACACTATCTCAAAGATACTGATACAAGTGTTTCTGTAGTGCTTAGAAGACACATGGACAGCAGTGGAAAAGCGGAATCAAAAGAGGGATTTATCCTTTATTTCTTTCATATTTGTGTGTCTTTATGCATCTGTGTGTGTTAATATCACATGTACTGTATTGTTTTTATGTGTGATTATTCTTTACCCTGTACTTAACTGACGACCAACCTAGTAAAGAAGACAAAGTTAAAACAAGCAAAAAAAAAAAAAGGATTCAAATAAGGCATCCATAAACAAAGAACAAAATGCCATATAATATAAAGACAGAATTTTTAAAATTCAGTAAATTAGAAGGCAAAGTTGAGGAAATGTTTCCAAAATTAGAATAAAAAGACAAAGTAGGAGAGAAAGAGAAAATAGAAAACCAATCCAGAAGATCCAACATCAGACTTACATAAGTTCCAGAAATCAAGCACAGGAAGTTCAGAAGAAAGAAAAGGATCAAAGATATAACATGAAGAATTTCCTGGAACTAAAATACCTGAGTTTCCAGACTGGAAGAACCTACTAAGTGTCCCATGCAATAAACAGAAGATGACACAAACCATCCTCACGAAATTTCAGAACACTGGGGATTAGGAAAGATTCTAAAAGCTTCCAGGCAAGGAAAGACAAAACAGATAAGAAGAATTGTATCTGACTTCTCAAAAACAGTAGAGGATGGAAGATAATAAAGTAATGACTACAAAATTTGAGGGCAAATAATCTCTAGCCAAGAATTCTGTGCCAGCCAAACTATGAATCAAGTGAGAAGGTCAAATAAAGATATTTCCAGACATGTAAGATCTCTAAAACACAAAAATGTATTCTTTCTTAGAAAGCTTCAGGAAGATGTGTTGCAGCCAAACAGCTGAGAAAACCAGGAAATAAACAGACATGGGATCCAGAAGCAGGGACTTCAGCACAGGAAGGCGCCCAGAAGAATCCCGGGACAGCACCTAAGAGAGCAAACCGCGAGGAAGACACAGCAGCCAGTCCACGGGGTGGCTAAATGGAAAGTTCCAGGGGAGATGGCTCCAGAGAAGAACAGGAATTATTTGATTATTTTACGTGTTTAAATGGAACAAAAAAGAGTTTTCAGCTCTAGTGAAATATATGGGAATGAATTATTGATAGACATATAGAAAACCAAGCAAATGAAAAAGCTAGCAAATTAACAATGCCAAGAAAAAAGCTGCAAAAGAGAAGAAATGAAATTTCAGAATACTATATGACCCAGCTGTGAGTAATACTGACAAAGTCATGATGAAGAAAAATAGTGGGAAAGCTATATTGTGAGACGGAAGAAGAGACATTAGGGAGATGTGTACAAGGAGTGATCGAAGAAAGCAAAATCCTCATCTTTTTATTTTATGTACTTAGTTGAATGGGAGAGGAAAAGAGGTAAGAGGGGAAAGTAGTTCCCTGTAAGAGGCAGAATAAGGATGTGCAGGCATGAAGCAAGGGACCACTGCTTTCATTTAAGCCAAATTAATAAAGATACTTTTGGCTACCAGTAGCAGGAAACTGAACTAACAGTGGCTTATCATATAAGTACACTTGTTGTTTACTTAAAAATATGTGCAGAAGTAGATGGTCCCAGGGTTGGTTTGGAAGCTCAGTGACATCACCGAGGGCTCATTTCTTTCCGACCTTCTGCTCCACCATCTTCAGTGTGTTGCTTTTCACCTTTGTTCACTCAGGGTCACAAGATGTCTGCCACAGCTTCAAACATCGTGTTTTCACAGACAGAACATGGAGAACTGAACAGCCAATGACCAAAGGAGAGACTTGTCCTCATGTAACTCTCTCCTGTCATTAGTGCATCAGTTAGGGTTAACGTGGAAATGAGGAGCAGAGACCCAAAGAAAGAGTGGCTAGAACAAGGCAAAACATTGCTTTACGTGAGAGTCTGGAGCTAGGTAGTGCAGGACGGCTCTGAAGGCTCTGCTCATTATCTCTTCAGAGGACGGGGCTCCTTCTCTCCTGTTGTTCCACTAGGCACAGCCCCCATTCCCAAGGTCACCTCATGGTTCTAGACGTTACTCCAGCTCCAGCCATCATGTTAACCTTCCAGACAGCAGGAAGGAGGAAACATGAATAAAAGGGCGTCACAAGAGAGCTTTCTTTTAGGGAAATTTCCTGAAAGCCACCACAAAACACTCTGCTTTAGCCTGTTGGCCAGAATTTAGTCACAAAGCCACAAGTAGCTATGAGGGAGGCTGGAGAATGGAATCGTTATTCCTGGCAGCCACAAGCACAGCAAAAAAATTAGAGGTTCCAAAAAGGGAAGAACAAAAGAACAGACCCCTGGAAGTCTCCGCCACAATTCAAATGGGAAAATTTTTCCTGAGATCCCTGACAGAGCCCCCTCACACCTCATTGCCAGAACTGGGTCACACGGCCACTTTTAGCCAAGAGAAGCTGGTAAAGGGAAAGTCTGGATTTTCATCCTCTACAGTGGAAAGCAAGGAAAAGGGAAAGGGGTTGAGAATGGCTGTGAATAGCCAACCAACAGAATCTGCCTCATAAATCTTGTAGTACAGTTTGACCTTAAAAGCTACAAACACACATTACTTTTATTTTTTTAATGTATATAAGTAATAAGTAAATTTAAGTTTTTATAAGAAAACTCATCAAGAACAGCCACCACACCTCCCTTCACCTTCTTAGTGAATAAATACAAAGAATAAGTTATAAGGTCAAAATACGCATGCATAAATGATAGCAAAGTCTACTCAAATAGACCATTTATTTAATGCTTTGCCTGACTGATTTTATGATTCATTCAACAAACATTCATTGAACACCTGCTATGTACAAAGGACTATGGACATGACTGAGTCTTGGTCCATGCCTCCAAAGGTTCATAGCTTAGAGAGAGAGAGAGAGATGGAAGCCATTTTTCACAACACAGCAAGATAAGCACTACGATGGGGGAATACACTGCATGACAGCTCAGCAACCCAAAGCAGGGCTGTCTCAGCCCTGCAGACAGAGAAGTCTTCCCTAAGGAGGTGAATTTTGAGATGTGGTTTGAAAGACAGGAGAAATTTGCCAGGTGATGAAAGAGGCATGGAAAATAATCTTACTCACAGAAAAGTGAGTACAAAGGCATGGATCATATTACAGCTCGGAAGAATAAGCCACATTCTTATCTTGTCTATCTCAGATATGAAAGGCTAGGCATACAGTTGGCACTCAATAAACACTTGGTGGATTGGACCATGATGAGTAGGAACTCTCTTAATCTATCTCAATTTACCAATATTCTAGATCAGGGGTTGGCAAACTAGGGCCCACGGGCCAAATCCCACCTGCTGCTGTTTTTATAAATAAAATTTTATTGAAACATTGCCACACCTGTTCATTTACACATTGTCTACAGCTGCTGTTGTGCTACAATGGCAGAGTTAAGTAGTTGGCGATAGGAACTGTGTGGTCTGCAAAGCCAAGAACCTTTATTCTGTGGCCTTTATGGAAGAAGTTTGCTAACCCCTGTTCTAGATTAACTGACACCCTCCATTCCCTTACAGCACACTGAGCTCAAAGCTAGTAAGTGATGAGTAGTACACTCTTTCCTCCCACCAGTTGAGTTGTATACTTTCCAAGAGTAATTTGTTTGTTCCCAAATGTGTTTTGCCATTTATTGTGTTAATGTATTTAACACATAACATGTAAATATAACATTTATGTGTTAATATAACTATCTAATTCAATGAAATATTGTATATACTGATAAAATATGAGTGTGAGATGGAAGAGTTGTCTCTATAAAATCTAAAGCAGAACGCTTTGAAAACTTTCATTCATAACAGGCTAATAAAAACTGTTACTGAGTTAGATCTGAGTGAGACAACTGCAAAAGGTTGGGGAGGAATCACAAAATTTTAAGATTCTACTTTGCAAGTGAATATAACTTTCACACCACTTTTTAAAAACCTAAAACTACAAATCAGAGATGATGCATTGGGAGGAATGGTTTATACAAGAAGGACAACACAGAATTCTAAACAGTGACGTGTCCTCAAAGAGGAGTCTTGGCCCTACATCAACAGACTGGTGTTCACCTGAAAGTTCAGGTCAAATAGGAATAATTACTTTAAGTAAGTGAATAAGTGAGTAAGTAAATAAATACTAAATTTTAATGTATATTTGCACCTTTTTTTCAATAATTCCCTAATTTAACCAACTTTTTACTGTCAGGTGAAGAAAGAACGAAGTAACTACGACGTTTGTTTGGTGATCAAAACCACAAGATTACAACTTCTTAAGTTTGATGAGGACAACCTGGCTCTCTTAACTCACCTTTCACCCAACCACTGCCTTGGTGACCCAGCCTATGGCACCCATTTTAAAGCCCAGTGCCAGTCCACAGGAAGGTTAGACAATTGGGACTCAGCCCTCGCACTCCTGGCTCTAGATCAGGAAGGAAGGATGAGCCCACATTGGCCCTGGTGAGAGCAAAGATTAATTAAAAAGTTCGCCTGAAAATGCCAACTCATTAAATTCCCCAACTGTGGCATCTAAGCTCTGACAAGCCATGCAGGGAATAAAAAGAATAAAATAAGACAGTCCTCCTCTCCTTATAAATCATACAAATTCAAAGTTCAGAAAACCTTTAATTTGGTCTCTTTGCCCATCACCTCCCAGAACCCTGGATCCACCTTGAATCTGAAGCTTCAAACAAATCCCTGCTTCCTTGGGATCCCAAAAATAACTGTGTTCCTTATGGTGCATTAACTCTTTAGAAAGATAGCCAATTACATTTAATTAGTTCAAAACAGTCGGTTAGTTATTTCCTCCAGATCCTTGATTAAGCATCATTTTTTCAGAAGAAGAGCCTTTTTTTTTCCCTAGACAATTAGCCCTTTGCCCCCAAAGATGATCCCTTCCAAGAAAAGAAGAGGGTTTCCCTGTTGGGAAGGAGGTAAGTGACACTGAATGGGGTGCCCCAGGCTTCCTGGACCCCACAGGAAGCTCCCTGAAGGTGGGCTGTGTTCTTCAAGGTCACCAGTGGCTCTTGGCTTCTCCATTGCCACCTATTACAGAGCTATGCAGGCAGAAGACACCCCAAAAAGATGAGGAGCCGGGACCCCAATTCCACATATACCCGCCCTCCATCCAAGTCAGTTTCTAAATACAGCATTCTCCTTCCTCCTTCAGAGTCGCTATCCATGTTGTTTGCCCCACCTCCACTCCCACAATTTGAAGTGCAGCTCAGGTCTCACCTCTTCTTCAATATCTTCCCCCAGTACTAGGTTAGGCCTTTCTGTCATTCTGCCCTGCCCCACCCTGATGTCTACCAACAGCATTTGGCATAAAGAACATTTGTTCTGAGCATTGGCTTAAATTTAGTCTATTTTCTATTCTATCTCCCAGTATCACTCCAACTTAATCATGTCACGTCTGAGAACAGGACCATGCCTCATTCTTCCTTTCTCTCTTCCACAGAGTTCAGCAAAACATATTTTCTTTTCCTTCTTACCCAACATACAGTCTTTTCACAGCCCCTCAAATGCTACCTGGGGACCAAGAAGTAGAAGCCCAACTTGGGCCAACTTCTTAAACATAGGAGCCATATGAATATAAAGCTTCCCCCCAAATGTTTTCCACTAAAAGTCCATGAATGAACAATCCCAGAATTGCATGTTCTATGCCAGAGCATAACTATGTTTGGTTATGTGTAGAGGGAATAAAACTGCAGTCTCAAATTCAGGTGTGGTAGGCAGCCTCTAAGATGGCTCCCAGTGATCCCACTTCCAGGTATTCACACTTCTGTGTAATCCCCACCCCTGTGTGTGGGCTGGACCTATAGACCCACTTCTAATGAACAGAATTTGACAGAACCTGGGAATGTCACTTCTGAGATTAGGTTATGAAAAGACTATGCTTCTGTCTTAGGTTCTCTTTCTTTCTCTCTCCCCTGACCTTGTCTTGTCTTTTCTTTTTCCCAGACTCTCTCTCATTTTCTCTCTCCTTTGCTCTGAGGAAATCAGTTGCCATGTTGCAAGTAGCAGCCCTGTGGAATGGCCCAGAGGGCAAGGAAATGACATTTCCAGCCAACATCCAGAGCAGTCCTGAGATTCTCCCCCTGTCAAGCCCTGAAATGACTTCAACCCCAGCTCACACCTTGACCGCAGCCTTGTGAGAGACCCTGAGCCAGAAGCACCCAGCTAAGTATTGGGTTTGTTATTCTAAGATGCTAAATTTTGGAGTAATTTGTTACATGGCAATAGATAAATAATATCCCAATTTTTCAACAAATATCAGATTTCTTTTCTATAAAACAAATTAAATCTAATGTAGGCCTCCCTCTCCCCCTGCCAGACTAGCAGAAAATTATCTTATTCAGTCCTATAATTCTATACCCTCAACTTCTCTTCTAGGGTCTTATCAAAGTCCCAGGGCATTTAGGAAAGAATGTTTGGGGAAGGGCCTCTGGTTCTTGGTTTGCACTGGTCACCACTGATGGGCTCATTGCCCAACTGTGAATGGCCCTTGGAGTTAGGGGGCAAAAAGTCCTTCAAAATTTCTGTGCCAAGCCTTAGCTTGGCCACTGGATTCTTTTGCTGAGGCTGGAGTCCAGCACTCAGCACCCAGGGCCCAGCCTCCCTTCTGCAGTCCTGTCAGCTCCCAACAAAGCCCCTTCACAGACCTCCACCCCTTCCCAGGCTTCTGGGAATCTCCCTTATCTTGGCATTTCCACTCTGTTCTCCATAGCTCTCCACCCCCCGCCCCCATATACACACACTTATACCTTAGCATAATTTCAGAGTTTAGGGTTTTGAAAAAAGCCTGGAAAATAGATTATCTTCAAGCTGCTACTGCAACAAGAGAACACAAGGGCCTTCTCTGAATTCAGAAAAATATACAAATAGTTGTCATTCTTTCTGTTGCTTCAACTGCCTCAAAAGCAAAACACAAATTAATGTTTCAATAAATAATCCCACTACAATTATTTTCCCCCAGATATTCAAGAAAATATTTATGCCCCAAGAAGGATTGCCATGCTTACCCTAGGGCTCTGAATATGTCCTAGCAAACAACAGCAAACTACCACCTACTGCCGGCCCCCCAAACACACACACACAGCCCACTGTAGGAAGCTCAATAATGGGGGGAAGTAAGATTTCCTAGTAGGAACCTACTTCTTCTAACTCTCCCCTCGCTCTATTACAGAACAGCCCAAGCAACTGGCCATTACACAGGCATCATGAAGACATAACTGAAATAAGCTGCTACTTCTACGTATGATTTAAGTGGAACAAGGAGATCTTTCTTGACTCAAAATATCTTCCAAATGCTCTGCCACAAGGACTGAAGTCCACCTTTAGAGCTTGACTCATTTAGGTTAAAAGCACTGTGACTCCAAAGTTGAATTACCCATTGAGCTGTTTTTATCCAGGGGCACATTCTGATAATTTAGCTTATCAGTTCTTTTCCAATAGGCAGCTTATTGAAAAAAGTGTTTGGGTTCATATATGAGTGAAGGAAGAGGGAGAAAGATTTTGAACAGCAGCAGTCAAGGCATTTTGAATGTAAAGCTCAAGGTAGCCAGGGGAAGAGGGATGAATAGAAAAATGCTTCCCTTTACTGTAAATGTGATATGACTATTGGGGTTATGACAATATGCTCTGTTAAGGTTATTCTATGAAAACCATCAAGGATGAGGCCACCCCTGGAACTACATATGGTCTCAGGAAGAGTCACTGTTAGTGTCCAGCACTAGGGGTACAAGCTAGTCCTTAAAGAAGAAAAAACAAGAGCTAAGAGGTCTAGACATCAGGGTCTAGATGCCTGTATGGGCATCACTAGGTAATATGGATAAACATTGTTTCCTCCCTGTGAAGGGAGACCAGGAGCTGAGATGCCAAGCTGGCTCTTTTCCCAAGGGCCCCTCAAGAATTGGATAAAAACAGCCTGAACTCAAGAGAGATGTATTATCTAGATTCAGTGCTCTCTCTATGGTAGTTCTTGACCCTCAGCTTGTGGGAGAGATCAAGTCAGTTGGGCGCCTGCCTGGAGTGCCTCTCTAGAAGGTTCCACAACATGACTGGATATGCAGCAAAGAGGAGACTATATTTACTGATGCTTCTCTCAGGGAGAAAGCATATTGACTGATAAATCACTGGGGAGGGAAGGATGGGGAGAAATCCCTGAGAGTCAGGTCTTCCAAGGATGGTGAAGACAATTAATTATTAAACTTTTGATTTGCTGAATGGTATATAAAAATTGGCGTTAGTGGTTAAATTACTCAGGGATCATCAAAGAAAGGCTAAGTGCTACTATCAGAAGTCTTTCTGTTTCCCAAACACAACACTCAAAAAGGATACCACATTGAAGGAGTACTGTGCTACTATTCTGCTTTTGGGGTTAGGTCTGCTCCAGTCCTGCTCATGAGAAGATCTGCTTGAACGTCTAATCTTGGCTTGGCTTAACTACTGAGAAGCAAAGGAAAGGATCCTTATACCTCACTTGGGTCAGAGGGCTAAGGGGAAGCAGTATTCCCAAGGCCAGTTGTGTTGATATCATCCAAGAAACCTCAATGGGAAGATGAATCTAAGAACAAACCAACTTTTCTCCCTCCTCCGTCCTCCCCCAGGAGATTCTCCTCTACTTAGGGCCAATCTCAGAAGAGCTGGAGTTTGTCTGTTTGGTATTAATTGTAAGGTATTATTTCCTTCCAGGGGAGCACTGACCATCTGTGATGAGAAAGGTCACAAGCGGAGACAAAAGAGTTTTGAAGATGGATAAAGATCATCTTGTTTCCAGATTTTCAAAGGACCTGCCTGGACATGGACTCACTGGTTAGAAAGTGCTGTCATAATGAGCATTCTTAAAAATAATAAAAGATTAATATTCCAGCTATCCTTCTCTCCTCTTAACAGGTAAAGTTATCTATATAGCAGCAATAGAGTGAGGATGAAAGCTGAGGCTCAGGGTGTCTGTTCTCCCTCATCAGTTGCACTGCACTACCACTTTCTGCTTCCTCCAATGACCCCACCATCTAAAGGCACCAGATCGGAGATCCCTGGGTAGCTCCTCTCCCCTTGCCCCCAAAGCAGACAGTCTCCAAATAAAATACCCAGGACATAACCATGCATTTGGGCTTCCAAAGTAGCCTGAGACCAGACAAATTTTTCATTCTTTGGTGGCTATCTCTCCTATTCCTAACCTCATCCATAGGCAAAACACTATAACATTTGTTAGATCTTAAAGGGTCTTTAAAGAACATCTAACTCACCATTCTGTTTTTATACATAAATAAAGTCAGGTCTAGAGAGAAGCAGTGATCTTTCCAAGATTCCATAGTTGTTTGCAGAAAAACACAGACTGTTCTGTGTATTCCCACAAGAGGAACTGCTGCCTCAAAGCCTGGTTTCCATCTGTCCTTAGCCTGATTTCACTCAGTGTCCAGCCACCTTCTCTGAAGGACTTACTCAAAGGCACATTCCAAGACCACCTCAAAATTCTGCTGAGAGCCAGGTGATTCACGAATCACTAACTTCCTAAATTCAAGGCTCCTAAGGGGATCTCAAGTAACATTCTCTCGTATAACTAGCAAAATTAGTTTTCCTTTTAAAGGTCAGCTCAAAGGAGAAGACCAGCCCTTTCTCCCACAGTCTAAGGTCACTACTGAAAGGCAGCGTTAGGGGAGTAGAGTGGAAGTCAGCTTCGGTAGGAGACTTCCACAGAGCAAGTTCTCAGGACTCTGAATCTATAGCTTGATCTCAAGTGAGGTATGAAATTCCACCCTCCAAGTTCGATCTGTAGGTGGAAGACTTCTGTTCCTGTGAAAATGCAAATATCCCTGTCAACTGCCCCACCATTACAGAGCATCAACAATGGAGAATCAGAGTGTATGGGTGGTATGAAGGGAAGGAAGAGCAAAGAGCTAAGAGGTCTGTCCCAGGGAAGGCGAGGATAAGAAGAATAAAAGGGAGAAAGAGCTTCTCCAAAAGCTGACAGGGCAGAAGACAAAGCAGGGAATCCTAGGAAAGAGGTTTGCCCCAGTCATCCCTCACCAGCCCCACTTCTCTTTTAATGATGAATTTGCCCTCTTTCCTTGAATATTCACAGTTACCTTAAAGAGGCTGACCCTGTGATGCTCAGGGTATCTCTATTTGCAAAAAGAAAGAAACCCAGTTAGCTCCATTGTGAGAGACGTGGAATTATTTCACAGTCACCTCCATCTTCACCCACTCAGGACTCCCACATCTCTTCTCCTAAACACCTAGAGGGTGCGGACTACTTTCGTCTCCTAGAAAAATAAAGGCGCTCTTCCAAAAATTCTTTAGGATGCAAAAGAAGAAACACAGAAAAAAAAATACCTTCCTGTCTTCATCCAAATTCATTTTAGGAGAAATAGGATAGAAAAAACAACTTTTTTTGTCACCTGGGTTTCATTGTTTGACATAAATATTTTTGTTCTCTTTTTTCTTCTTCCTGTTGTCTTTTTATTTTCTGTTTCTTGATAGACTACTACAATGAGTGAGACAAACTGCACAGTCTGATGATATAGTCCTCACAAGACTGCTCTCACTTCAGACACCACACGCAAGTCTGGAGGTCCCCAGGGCCACTCTCACTTCACACCAGCTGACTACAAATTCAAGGGTTCCCACAACCATTCTCAGGTTTGATAATTTGCTAGAATGACTCAAAGAACTCAGGAAAGTGCTATACTTATGATTATGGTTTTATTATAGCAAAAAGGATACAAATTAGAACCAGCTAAAAAGAAGCATAGAGTGAGGTATGAGAAGGTTCCAAACGCAAAGCTTCTGTCATCCTCAGGGATGGGTTACTTTCCTGACACTGATGTGCGGCAACTGACACAGAGTATTGCCAACCAGTGAAGCTCACCCATGCTTCAGTGTCCAGAGCTTTTGTTCAGGTTTCATTACATAGGCATGACTGACTGAATCATAGCCCTCTAGGGTGAAATCAATTTCCAGCCCCCCTCCCCTCCCTAGAGGTCAGGCTAAAATTACCTGCCTCAAAGCCCCAACCCTCTAATCATATGCTTGGTCCTTTCAGTGTGGCCAAAAACCTGTACCCTGAGTCATCTTGTTAGCACAAACTGGGTAGGGGCCCACCAAGAGTCACCTTATTAGCACAAACTATCAGGTCAGGTGTGGTCTGAGGGGTTCTTATGAATAGCAAAGACTGTCCTATCATTCTGGAAATTCCAAAGGTTTAGAGGTTACCTCCCAAGAGCAGGAACAAAGACCAGACTTCTTTGGGGTAAATTCAATTCTTCACTACATAAATACCAAAAAACAAAAAAGTGTGTCTGGAACATGTTAAAAATGTAGAAGTCACTGGTGGCAGACGAGGAACTCAACTGTACAGCACAGTTTAGGATTTTGATAAAGCAGATGTGAAACAAGTAGATGGCTCCATTGCATAAGTAGGGCTTTGGGAGGGGAAGATGATCTGCCTCAGCTGGCTGTAGACAGGGCTTTTTTTTTAAGAGAGTCCAACCTAATCATTCAGCATTGACCTCCCAGATTAGTTGGGAGGAATGAGGGCTGTGGAAGAAAGAAGCATGTGTTGTTACCTTGAAAGCAAATTGTTGGTCTCAACTAAAAACTGATTAATCCCTCCTAAAATATTCGAGGATTCTCTCCTTTTTTCTGGCAAAAAAAAAAAAAATAGTAGTAAAATATGAGAAATGAAATTATGTGTGCCTTATGTTGACACTAAGGAGAGAGTCCAAATGTGCCCTGTCAGGTCTTGGAAACCACAGGTTCACAGCCTTGCTCTGTGCCTGGGCCATCCATCACAGCCTCTCCTCCACAGCCCTTTCCCTGTCTGATGATCCCACAGAAGGATACAAAAATCCTTATCATGAGAGAGGCTCAAATTAGACTTAGAACGCTTTTGTGGGGAACTGCAGCAGCACTGAGGAGCATCACTGCAGCCATTTCAAAGAGCCTATTCTTGTTTGTTTGTTTGTCTTTAAAGAAAAGTAGTGATTCTGCAACTCTGCTTTCCTAGGCACATTTCCGGAAACTTCCTTGAGTTTTCCAAAATTTCAATTCAACTAGATTTAGATGATGTTCCTAGAACTCTGCAAAAAATAGTAGGGAATCACATGGGAAAAGAAGATATGGTCCCCACCCACAGGGAGTTCCTAATCCAGCTCAAGAAATAATACTAACATAGATAAATCCTATATCAAAAACGTAGATGACATAATGCGTACCTTAGGAATTCAAGGTGCAGAAAAATTGGTACTCAACTAACTCTAGAGAAAGGCTTCTCAAAGGATCAGAAATTTAAGTTATGCTATGAAAAGTGATAAGAATCTTAACCCATGGGGAGAGTAGAAACATTCCAGAAAGAAAGCTAGTACAAGTGAGAGTGTAGACAAAGGAAAGAGGAAATTGTTTGATTTGAAGGTTATTTTGGGTGTAGCCTGATAGAAAAGTATAAAGCATTGTCTCTGGCCCTTGAGGACAATGAAGTCTATAGTTATTTTTTTAAAATATTCAGATTAGAGATAGAGAAAAAGGATTTTTAACTAGTTGTCTTCTTACTAAAATGGACCTGCAAATGTATATGCAGCAGAAAAACAATTAGCAAATATTTGAATAGGTATTTGAATAGAACTAAATCCTGCCATTCTGTTATGAAAGAAAATTATTTCTTAGAGAAATTATATTCCTTAATTATGTGTTAGCTCAGAAGATACTTTTCTGACCCAAAATTCTTGCTATGAAATAAAATACTAGGTGAAATTCAAACACATTAACAGGTATTCACAAGGCAAACGGCATTACAGGAAAAACAACTTACAAGGAGAATTCTAATCTAACAAATGTCCTTTAGCATTCCAGTCACTTTGGGCACATGCCAAGAACTCAGACCAACATTGTTTTGACGTCACAAATCTGAGATGGCCAGAGAATACACTGGGTGGCAGAATTGGAATCCAGAGTAAAATATAAGATTGTATGATGGCCCCAACATACCCATACATAGTTCAACAGAAATAAACCCAATTTTCAAGTGTAAGATGTAGAAGCTATGGCTTGATACTTAAAGGTAAAAAAACTAGGAGTCTCAAATATAATGTGGCTACCCCTAAAGAGAGCAAAAGCAATCTTCAGCTGTGTTAACAGCAAATCAGCGTGCAGAGGCAGGGAAGGGTATGTCTGATCCACTCTGCACAGGTCACGTTATCTAGTGTCACCACATTAAATAGGGGCATAGAGATCCAGAAGTGAGTACAAGAACAATCCATGAGACTCGGTCAGAAAAGTATCAGCCTAGGGAAAAGAGGGACAAAGCGCTGACTTCACATATCTGAAGGACTGCGCCAAGCAGAGGCATTAGATTGGTTCCCTACTGGGAGGTTTCCAAACTTTCCAAACCAAAAATCAGGACACATTACATGACAAAGAGTATTTCTGCCACTTCCAAATGTGAGAGGCAAACTAGGGCATGTGGCTTGAATGCTGAAAGTTAAAATTTCTAGGACCTTGTGATGTTTTATAAAGGCAGTAAATATTTGAAATCAGATATTATGTTCTAGAAAATCTGGGGCTTATAGTTGCAGAACATAATTACACTGAATGAGTATAAATTCTAGGATGATAAATTCCAGCTCATTATGAGGGAAAATATTTTAACAGAAAGAGTTATCCAAAGACCAAATATTCTATCTCAGGAAGTAGAGATTTTTGCAATAAATATTTGGCAATAAATGTTTGCAATAAATGCGAACCTGTTGTGTAACAACCATTACCCTGTCCTTAAGTCGTTAAAGGTCTAGAGTGGAAGCCAAGCAAGGGAAAAGGCAACTATCATACCCAGGGTGAAAATTTTATAACAAAGGTAAGAAAAATGTGTGATAGAAGCCTGGGGAGTAGAAGGTAGAGGCAGCAATGCCTAGTTTAATCTCAAGGTTTGGTTGCAGACTGGAAAGCCAATTAGGTTGAGGTCACCCAGAAATCAGAGATACAAGTGGACAGGGCATTGCTGTAATGCAGGAAACACATGACAATGGTCAGAGCTAGGGCAGAAGTAGTGGGGATAAAGAGTAGTGGACAGATTTAAGAACCATTAAGGAAGTAGAATAAGTAGGACTTGGACAGGTAGATGAGATTGGAACCCAATGATAGCTGGGTTTCCTTGAAAGGTGGTAGTTCCATTCCCCAAGACAGAGAACAGACAAAAAGCAGTTTTGCTCCAGATGAATTCAGTCCTGAACTGGTTGAATTTGAGAGCAGAAATAAAAAACCACCACAAGCAGATGTCAAGCAGGCAGCTGGATATGTGGGTCTGAGGTTCAAATCAGGAAAAGCGCTCGAAAGGAAAGTTAACATCTTGTCTTAGTTAGCTTGGGCTGCTATAATGAACTGGGTGGCTTAAACAAAAAAAATTTATTTCTCACAGCTCTGGATGTCCAAGCTCAAGGTGCCAGCAGATTCGGTGTCTGAGGAGGTCCTGCTTATTGGTTTGCAGACGGCTGTCTTCTTGTTATGTCCTCACCTGACCTTTCCTTGGTGCATGCATGTGGAGAGAGAGCTCTCATGGCTCTTCCTCTTTTTATAAGGGCATTAATCCCATCATGAGGGCCCACTCTCTAATTTAATCTAATTACCTCCCAAAGGCCCAACCTCCAAACGCCATCAAACTGGGGGTTAAGATTTCAACATATGAACTTGGAAGGGACAGAAATATTCAGTCCATAGCAAATCTCCTAGAAAGAAAATCAAAAAGACAAATCAATGAGATCTAAGAGGTCCAACATCCCAAACTAGCTGTTTGAAATAGAATAAAAAGAAAAAATACAGAGGAATAAATTGTTAAAGAAAAAAATACAAGAATTTATTATATGCATTATAAAAGGAAATGAGTTTCCAAGATTGAAAAGTACAAAAGCCCAATATAATGACGAAAAAGATTCACATCAAGGACTTAACCATGAAACTCTAAAATCCAGAGGAAAAAGAAAAGATTCTAAGAAGAAGGAATAAATGACATACGAAGAATTGGGAATAAGAATGACATCAGACTTCTCAATAGCAACACTGTAAACTGGAAGATAGTGAGGTATGTCTTCTAATAATCAGAGAAAATAATGTCCAACTTATAATTCTATACCCAACCAAACTATGAATCAAGAGTAAAGATAGAGATGTTTCCTTATATGCAAATTCTCAAAAACTATAACTCCTAGGCATGCTTTCTCAAAATACTTCTAGAGGATAAGTTCCTGAAAAACAAAAAGTTACTGCAAAACAGGAAAGAGAAAGATATGGGAGCCATATAACTGGGGCTCAAGGCAGGAGAGGTAAACAGAATCCACAGTATGATAGGAAAGTAAGTCTCATGACAATTCCTGAGCAGCCATGATAGAGGGCAACTAGTCCAGAGGAAAGCAGAAGGGTGAAAGGCTCTGGGAGGGAGGTTTCCAGAAGAAAAGAAAACTTATAGATCTTCTGACAAGTTTATGGTGTGCAAAATTGGCTTGAGACTCACTTTACAGAGCTATTTAACAATATAGGAAGACTTAGAAAAAACTGGAAGAAAGCTAAGTAAAATATTTTTTAACAAAAGGCAAAAAGAACTAAAGGAAAACCAAAAGTGGAGCAAGAAAAGAAAGCCATTTATAACATAGTTCTTGGCTCAAAAATTGAGTAATGTTAACATAGTTATTAATTATGAAAATAATAAATATGGAAGGTATCAAATTATGGTAAAATTATGTTGGAAAGATACAGGAAGGTAAAATATGTATGAGTGATGGATGATCATATCAGATATCTATTTCTGTGGAGCAAACCACCCCAACACTTAGTGCGTTAAAACAATTACAATTTTATTTGCATCTGAGTCTGTAGACTAGCAATTTGGGCTGGGCTCAAATGGGCAGTTCTTCATTCGTATGACCGCTGTCATCTGGGGACTCAACTCAGCTAGAATATCTAGGATGGCCTCACACTTATGTTTGGGGACTGGAGCTGGCTGGCTGCTGCTAGTAGGTCCAGGGGCCTCAGCGAAGACACTTCATCTGTGTTTCACGTGGCCTGTCACCTCCAGTAGGTTAGATCGGGCTGTTTACCCAAGAGCCTCAGGACAGTGTTCTGAGAGAGCGAGAGCAAAGGCACAAGGTTGCTCCAGGCCTAGGTCTGTAAGTCCCGCAGCATCACTGACAGCACAATCATTGGTCAATACAAGTCATATGGATACCCCATATGCAAAAAGTAGGGAAACAGACGCTACCTCTTGGTAGGAGTTGCTACAAAGGCACATTGCAAAGGGGTGTGCATATAGGGATGAGAGAATTTATTGTGACCATGTTTTCAATCCCTCTACTACAATGGCACGTAAGAATTAAGTCTTTATCTTCTATAGTGGAAATTAATATAATGTCTAATGTGGAAAAATCAGCAAATCAGCATGTAATTTAGAAATATGGTAAACAAAACAAACAGCTGAAGAGTGTAAAGTAGTTGTCTTTGAAGAAGGGACCAGGGATGGAGAGAGGTAGGACAGGCAACTGCTGATCTTGTTATAAGCCTGATAGCACTGTTTGACTTTTAAAACTATGTATATATGATTATTTTTAAAAAGCAAAACAAAAGTAAAAAATCTGGCTATATATCACTTCTAGATATATACCAAAAGAATTTAGAGCAGAGACACAAATAGATACATCAATGTTCATAGCAGCATTATTCACAATAGCCAAAGGCAGAAACAACTCAAATGTCCATCAACAGAGGAATGGATAAGCAAAATGTGATATACACATACAATGGAATATTATTCAACCTTAAAAAGGAAGGAAATTCTGACACATGCTACAACATAGATGAACCTTGAAGACATTACGCTAAATGAAATAGCCAGATATAAAAGCATAAATATTATGTGATTCTATTTGGAGGTGCCTAGAGACAGAAAGTAGAATAATGGCTCTGGAGCTAGGGTATGGGGGAGAATAGAGAGTTATTATTTAATGAATTCAGAGTTTGAGTTTGGGAAGGCAAAAAAGTTTCTGGAGCTGGATGGTAGTGATGGTTGCACAACAATGGCAATGTACAATGCCACTAAGTGGGCACTTAAAAGTGGTCAAATGGTTGATTTATGATATGTATATTTTGTCACAATAAAAAAATACAGTCAAAAAAAAGTTTGGCTGTGGAGGAAAGAAAGATATTGAATGGCTGATAAAGGGAAACAGGATGTTTGGTTGCTTTCCTTACTTCTTTTTTCTTTCTTTCTTTTCCTAAGAATAGAGAAGACTTGAATATACTTAGAAGCTGAGCGAAAAGAACCAGTGTAGATCTGAGGTTTGACAAAGCTGAGGAGAGGATAATTGGTGGAGAGACATGTCTGGAGATATCTGAGCCAGGCAATTGAGGCTTGCCTATACTGATATGTTAAGGACAGTGTGGGTGAGCCCTGTAGAGACATCACAGACTGGAAAGGATGACTCCCTTCCATTCTTGAGAGCCTTACAAAATCATACATGCCTCAAAAATTCCTACTGAGTAAAATATGTCAACTGAAAGGAGCATATGCCAATTGCTTACCATTTATGCATTTATCAACCCATCCGCTTAGTGAAGAAGTTGGAGGAAAAAGTATTTTATACAAACTACATGGTGAAAATATTAGTGATCTTGGGCCAGCCTGGTGGCACAGCGGTTAAGTTTGCATGTTCTGCTTCAGTGGCCTGGGGTTCACCGGTTCAGATCCTGGGCATGGATCTACGCACTGTGCTTATCAAGCCATGCTGTGGTAGGCATCCCACATATAAAGTAGAGGAAGATGGGCATGGATGTTAGCTCAGGGCCAAGCTTCCTCAGCAAAAAGAGGAGGATTGGCAGCAGATGTTAACTCATGGCTAATCTTCCTCAAAAATAATATATTAATGATCCGTTTCAATTACAAACTTGATTGCTTTTTTTTTTGTTTCTGTTTTTCTAAAGGGTGAAATATAAATACTTCCCTCATCTTCTAGGATGATTGGAAGAGCAAACTCTCTTGCCATCACAGAAAAAAGACCAGTTTTGAATGATTTGGGTTCTGGGCTTCTGCAGTCATCGGACTCTACTATGATTGAACAGTAGGAGAATTGGTCCGGGGGTTGAGGAGGTGGAACAAGGAAAGGAGAGAGGAGTATCTCTCAGAAAAATCAAAAGACAGATGATTTTCCTCGAACTAAAAGAGGTCAGAATTTAGTGAATTTTGTTCACTCCTCACCTAATTAGCCCATCAATGCCCTGGCCCCCATCCAGGACGGTACATAATCTCCAGGAGTGGTGTCACCTTCAACACTGTATGGGGCAGTGGAGACATTTGTGTTTAGATTCAAGAGGAAAGAAAACTGAGTGTTCTGCAAACCTGGTCTGAGACAGAGATGACACCAAAATAACATAATCTCAGCAAAATCTAATGTGCTTTGTAAAATCTGATGCTATTGACTTGGGAAAACAAAAGTGACTTTGGCATCTATAAAACTGAACTTTTTTATTCTACTGAAATAGCAACTCTTTGCAGCAGGTTTGATATAGGAGAGTCGGCAAAAATTTCTCCAAACTGTGACCCTTCCTCAGAGACATGAATCATATAGTTTTATAAATAAAGAATAGTAAGGAAAACCCAGACAAATATTGCAATTATTCTTATTTTTCAATCTCTTAAACTCACAGCCGCATTCATCTATATTACTAACAGCAAATGTAATTATGGAGAGTGTGAAACAAAAGAAATAACTATTTAGATGCCATTTTCTAGCCTTTCTTTGTGGACACTGACCCACATCTCAAATGACCTTATATCTCCTGGCTTCCCTTATCCAGAAATCCCAAGGACAGCCTTGGCCTCTGGACCAAGTGGGGTTTGATGGCAGATCACTCTGGCAGGACTCAAGGTCCTGGAATCTGTGTGTTTCCATAACAACTAGCCACCATTATAGAGACTGCCTCCTTGGAAGGCATTTTACGGCTTCTCCTGGAGGAAAAGGATAGAGGGAAAGGAGAGGAAGGGAGGAGGAGAAAGAGAAGCAGGTGGCGGAAATAAGAGGGAGAAGTAAGAGAGGAGGGAACATGGCACTGGGGAGGAGGTGAAATCCCATTAAATATGGAACCAACATAAAAAAAGCCTAAAAAGTATAAAACATTATTCACAATCAGAAAGACTTTGGGAAACTTCTCTGTTATGATTTTCTTTGATTCTCTATTTCTCTCTCTTTCACCCTGAATTTCCCAGCATCCTGGCTTTTCTCAACGTGTTTTATCTACACGAAAGTTCCTCTTGGAATTTCAATCAACCAGCACTCTCAAGTCTTCTCCCTTTCCTTTTTAACATTTAATATATAAAAATGAGCAGGGGGTCAACTACAATGAGATGAAATCACTAATCATCGCCGAGCTCAAATTGCAGCCCCCTGGTGTATGGAAAATTGCTTTTTACTGTGGCTAAATGTGTGAAGGGTGCATCCACAGCCATACTATGAAAGGAGCACAGATATTCATCATTCCACAACCTCACCAGCAATTTCAGAAAACGCATGAGACTAGAATGGATCTTCAAGATGCTGCAGAAACAACACACACACACACACACACACACACACACCCACACCCACACAGAGTTTCTTCTCTGAGCAGATTCCCCTCTATCACTTAACGACACCCACTCTCCCTCCTTTTTGATTTATTGAAAGTGACACAGCGTTGCTCCAAAGTTCTTTAATTCGTTTCCACTTACAAGCAATTACTTCAAAAGCTATAAAAATTGCAATAAAATTTTGCTCAATTCCTCAGAATCCATTACATCTCTTCTGGGGAAAGGTCTGAGAATAGGAGAAAGGAAAGCCAGACTGGCATTCTCTTCAGAAAAATCTGTGCTAATCAGTACAGGGTGAGAATAGGCACCTCACATTTCAGAAGAGTTAATATTCTTTTCAATTGTGTCCCTTTAAATTTCCAAAGAAACAGTGAAATATTTTCCAGCCTATTTACGTTTGGTTTTTACACAGCAATCTGAGGATATCTGATTTAATGATAAAAGCAAATGATTTAGGACCAAATTAACTGATTATGGTATGCTCTACCCCTCCGCTCCTCTCAGTTGCACAACAGTGCTGAAAGAAATGTAAACAAGAAAGACAGAGAAGAGTGTCGCCCGCCCTGGGCCCTGCAGACTGGGGAAATCGCTAGGTCCTACAGGGACAGTATGCAGGGCAGTGGGAGATGAGGAGGAGGAAGACGAAGAAGGCAAGTCTGAGGAGCACGGAAAACAAAAACAGGGAGAGAAGGCGGGAGAGAGCTTCTACAGGCAGAGGGGAATGGAGAAAGGAGAAAAAAAAAGATTTTTTTAAAGGGAGGAAAGGGGGAAAGCAAAAAGGAGAAAGGGAAGGAACAAAGGGTGAGAGCAAGGAAGCAAATAATAGTATGTATAGAAACAGAAAGACATGATCAAAGGGGAAGTGGTAGTACTGAGCAGACGTTAAATCGCTGGCATATCCACACACAACAGTAAGACCCTGCTCTTGTGGAAAATGATGGGCATAGGAGCCTTCCTTCTCTCAGCTCCTTTGAACCCTTGAGCCAGCGCCCCTGAGGACGATCTGATTAATGAGTTGTGCCAGGACCTCATTGCATTTTAGTGATTTAGGATTTTCCTTTCACTCCCTGCGTGTGGTTATGGATCTTTTATCTGCTTTATCTGTGGTGCTTAATGAATTCCTGTTAAGTCTTTATAGCAGTTGTCTTTTCCACTTAAATCTTCCCCCGATCCTATTTACGAGAGTTTACAGTTCAGGGTGTTGTGTGCTAAATTGTTTGTGGTTTTACAACCATCACTAAATGCTGACTCCGGAAAGTGGCTAAGTTGCCAGAGGAGACTCCTCGGGTGAGGAGTAAATGGAGCCTGCTGGGTAGGTAGTGCTTGCTTTCTTCTTCCACCTGTTCTGTCTGCTGTCCTGGGTGTACAGATTCACCATGCACTGAGGGGGCTTCCTAGGACCTCAGCTTCCCTAAGTGCTGAAGGCTAGGGAGGTCAAGGAAATGGACTGGCAGTCAGGAGGTCTAAACTTGTCCCAGCCTTGCCATGACTAACCAGGTGAGCTTGCGCAAGTCATTTAAGCTTTCTGAGCTGCTGGTTTCTCATCTGTAAAGTGGATCGGTATACTTCCCTCTTCTACCCCAGAGTTGGGAGGGGAACCAACTATAATAGGAGAGTGATAAAAAGGGTGGTATGGTTGCTGCAAACGGTGACAGTAAGGTATTGAAGATAAAGAGGAACAGGGAAGCTGGAGCCAGGGAAGAGATGCCTTGAATCTCTCTGTGCTTCTCAGTTCCTTGCCTGTAAAGTGGGTAGAAGTTATGGCAGTTCTTCTCTTCATAGGCAGATTGAGAGTCTGCTCTAGCTCTCGAGATTAACAGGCCTAAGAAATCCAGAAGGGTTGTCCCTGCTCAGAGCATCCACACCCTTCCTGCAACCCCAGTCCTTCAATGTCTTGTCTCCTGACTACCCCCAGCTCTGCATACGGGCCTATCTCTGCTACGGCTAAAGTAGCCCCAAGGAAATCTCTGGCTCCTCACAGTGCCTTTCCACACGGGATGTTCTGAATCATTTTATCATGAGGACCAGGATCCTTAGAGAATGATGCCACATACACCTCTGTCAGATAGGTTTGCTACAGAAACAGAGGCCTGTTAAGACAAAACAGCAACATTTGGGAAGACGGCAGTGTTGGTGAGCTGCCTTTCCTGAGTCTCCTTCTTTCTGTCCTTGTCTTCAGAGGTGAAGTTCTCGACTCTGGTGACCATTTTTAGACATTCCACTGATAGTGAAGTTTTCAGACAGGAAAGATACCCTTATAATGTGATTTGTATCATATTACTAACATAACTCAAGTATCTTACCAGGTCTGTGTGTTTAGGTTCAAACCCACTAGGTAAAATTTCAGGAACACTGGATCCCTAATGTTTTGTTGTTTAATTTTTAACCGTTAACGTTAACACAGTTTCTGGAATACATAGAGGCCGACAAGAAAATACCCCTTTATACGGAATAAAGGGATGAATGATTGAACCAATTCCCTAGAATAAAATGCAAATACCACAAAGAATGGTAACTCATTAAACATTCTTATTAGTCTTTAATGTCTTGTTGTGAAAGGGGGAAGTCTTTAAAGCAGAAAAAAAATGGGAAGGAAATAAACAATTATTGAGTGTGTACTACATGTTTAGTGCTGTGCTAGACATGTTACACATATATTTAGGTAGGATTAATACACCTAATCCTCCTAATTACCCAGGAGATCATCAATATAATGACTATTTTACATTTGAGTTGAGGTTGAGAGAGTTTACATGACTTGCTTAGGATCACAAAGATGGTAGAAATGGGAAAAGTAAGAGGGTATGAGGTGGTTGGAGTAAAGGGTAGCAAGGAAACACCGAAAAAAGATAATGGGCTGGACCTCTCTCTCACACCACTCACAAAAATTAACTCCAAATAAATTAAAGACTTAAATGTAAGACCTGCAACTGTAAAACTCTTAGAAGAAAACATAGAGGAAAAGCTACTTGATATTGGTCTTGGCAATAATTTTTTGGAAATGACAACAAAAGCTCAAGCAACCAAAACAAAAATAAACAAGAGGGACTACATCAAAATAAAAGGCTTCTTCACAGCAAGAGAAACCATCAACAAAATGAAAAGGCAACCTACTGAATGGGAGAAAATATTTGCAAGTCATATATCTGATAAGGGGTTAATATCTAAAATATATAAGGAACTCATACAGCTCATAGCAAGAAGACAAATAATCTGATTAAAAATGGGCAGAAGAACTGAATGGACATTTTTCCCAAAGAAGACATACAAATGACCAATGGTACATGAAAAGATGCTCAACATCACTAATCATCAGGGAAATGCAAATCAAAACCACAGTGAGATATCACCTCATACCTGACAAAATGGCTATAATCAAAAAGACAAGAGACAGCAAGTGCTGGTGAAGATGTGGAGAAAAGGCAACTGTTGGTGGGAATGTAAGTCGGTACAGCCACTATGGGAAACAGTATGGAGGTTCCTCAAAAAATTAAAACTAGAACTACTATGTGATCCAGCAATCCTACTTCCGGATATATATCCAAAGGAAATAAAATCACTATCTCAAAGAGATAGCTGCACCCCATGTTCACTGAAGCATTATTTACAATAGCCAAGACATGGAAACAACCTAAATGTCCATGGATGGATGAATGGATAAAAAATATGGGGTGTATATATATATATATATATATATATTCATTCCCCCATACCCATGGAATATTATTCAGTCATAAAAAAGAAGGAAATCCTGCCATTGCAACAACATGGATGAACCTTGAGGGCTTTATGCTAAGTGAAATAACTAAGACAGAGAAAGACAAATACAGTCATGTACCACATAATGACGTTTCAATCAACAATAGACTGCATATATGACAGTGGTCCCACAATCTTATTACCATATAGCTAGGTGTACAGTAGGCTATACCATCTATGTTTGTGTAAGTAGACTCTATGATGTTCACACAACAACAAAATTACCTAACAACACATTTCTCAGAACGTATCCCTCTCGTTAAACAATGCATGACAGTACCGTATGATCTCATTTATATATGGTATCTGAGAAAAGCTGAACTCATAGAAACAGAGAGTCAGTTGGTGGCTGCTGAGAGCTAAGGGGAGGGATTTTAGGATACTGGAGTCACCTGAGCACCTTTCCAAGCAGAAAAGGAAGGGGCAGGAAAATAGAACAATGGAAGGCATAAGAAATAAAGGACACTTGGCAGTTCTTCCTAAAAGATCCACCAGATAGTGAATTTAAGGAGAGAGCTACCTTACAACACTTAAAATAAAATTTAATTTGCAATCATTTCATTTCCTGGAGAAAACATATTTCTTAAAGCAAGGCACGGCAGCACTAAACGGTCTGATGTCTTAGCATGTGACTGAAGGCCAGCATGGACAAAAATTAGGCAACATTCTTCTTTCAAGAGCCCTAGTGTCCTGCCAGGATTTGCTTTCTAATGTGTGAGTTGGTGCTGAGTGTTTAATCTCATATAAAAGTGCAAGCCGACAAAGAATGACTGATGGTGTGCAGGTTCAAAGGAGTCTTCATTGAGGCATTTCTATCAGGTCTTGTCAAAATTGTAAAAATCTATGTGCCTGTCAGAGAAGGAACAAAAGTTGTTGAATGAAACTAGTAACATCTGCACGATAAAAACGAAAAGTTTTTATTGAAGGACCAGGCTTGGAAACTTCCACTCCCCACTGTTATTTAGAGAGAAACAGCAAAATATACACATTCCCATTCAAATATCACCAATAACTTAATCATTCCAATCTTATTGTGGTACTACAGATTAACATGTTAAATATTTGAGGCTCCAGCTTTCATTAATTTAAACCTTGTGTTTTCATTTGGACATTTACTTTTAATCAGCCTCTGCAAATGAGCCTGATTACCTTGAGTATTAATAATAATAATTAACTTGCTAATGACTTCTTTCCTTCTTAAGTTTCAGGATTAAGCACTGCCATTTAATCACACTCATTAGCATTTTTTTCCACTGGAAAAACTAAATCAAATGCAAATACAAGAGCTCATTTTTCCATGCACATACACACAAACATCTCAGATAAAACTTAAGAAGTATGTACCCATAGTATTTCCACTTGGCAGATAAGGAAACTGAGACTTAGAGAGGTTAAGTAAGTAGTAAGTGGCAGATTTCTTGTCTCTCCAACTCCAAAGACGGTGCTCTTAATCACTGGACTGCCCCACTCACTCATAAAACTTTCACTTTAGGTCACAAGATCCCTGGCTGTAAGCCCTTCCGAAAGGAAATGACCCAGGCCAAGAGGCACCTTGAACTAAATTAAGTCAAGAAAGTGGATGCCATTCTAAATCCATCTACAGTCATGTTGGGCAAGGTGGAAGGACCAGCTCCTGGGACTCAGAGAGCTCTGACCATTAACAACTTGAGGCCTTAGAAGAAGTAGCCTCCACCTACCCAGTCCTTGACTGCACTACAAACCACCCAGCTGCCGGAAGATAGCAGCAGGGAGTATTCCTGGGTTGAAAAGTGGCTGGGAGCAGGGTAGTGAGAGAAGTCCAGCATCACTCTAGATGAGAGATTGGGACCACAATATGTTGAAAGCCTAACACAGGTGATCAGTCCCAGGTGAGGTGGTATGGAAGCTCTGAAACAACACTGCCTCAGGTTCCACCTTTTCTTACCTCATCAAGTGTCCCTCACACCAATCTGCCTGTTCTCCCTTCCACTCTGGTCCCTGCCCATGAATCCCACTCATGTCCAGTCTTGAGCCTCAATCCATTTATGATTTCCCAGTTCTAACACCTTTGACCATGCATTGGATCTAGCCCTGCTAGCTCCATTCCTGATCCCTTGGACAAGACAACTGTCCATCGCATTGCCTCCTGTCTTAGTCTCTTCGGACTGCTATAACAAAAATACAACAGACTGGGTGGCTTAAACAACAAAATTTTATTTCTCATAGTTCTGGAAGCTGGGAAGTTCAAGGTCAAGGTCCAACAGATTTAGTGTCTAGTGAGGGCCCACTTCCTGGTTCATAGACAGTCTTCTCCTTATGTCCTCATATGATGCAAAGAGGCAAGGGAACTCTCTTGGATCTCTTATATAAGGGCACTAATCCCATTCAAGCCAGCTCTGGTGGTCTAGGGGTTAAGATTTGGCACTCTTAACACTGTGGCCAGGCTTGTTTCCCAGTCAGGGAACTACACCACCCATCTGTCAGTTGTCATACTGTGGTCTGTGATGGCTGTGTGTTGCTGTGATGCTGAAAGCTATGCCACTGATATTTCAAATACAAGCAGGGTAACCCACAGTGGACAAGTTTCAAGGGAGCTTCCAGACTAGACAGACTAGGAAAGAGGACCTGGCCAACCACTCCTGAAAAAACTGACCATGAAAACTCCATAAATAGCAGCAGAGTATCGTCTGATATAGTGCTCGAAGATGAGAGGATGGCACAAAAAGACCTGGCAGGGCTCTGCTCTGCTGTACACAGGGTTGCCAGGAGTTGGAATCAACTTGAGGGCACTAACAACAAAATCCCATTCATGAGGGCTCCACTTTTATGACCTAGTCACCTCCCAAAGGCCCCACCTCCTAAAGCCATCCCATTGCGGGTTAGGATTTCAACATATGAATGACGGGGACACAAAAATTCAGTCCATAACACCCCCAAAGGATACATACCTGTCAGATCCCAGTTTCCGCTGGGAGTGAATGCCAGCGCTAGGCTTACCAAGATATTTATATACGGTTACCTTTAGGCTGAGCCTAATTCAAAAAGCAAAATCCCAAAAAGCAACAGAAGACAGCAGCCAGGCTTTTCCAATTTTTTTCATGGTCTCAGTTAAAAGCAAAAGGGAATTGCAAAGTTGGTTTAACATCTGTATTAAGAGAATAAAGTATAAAAACTCCAGCATCTCAACAGATGCAGAAAAAGTATTTGACAAAATCCAACATCTTTTTATCATAAAATAATCTCAAGACTTATTACAAAGTAATCAAGACAGTGTAGTACTGACACAAGGATAGATGTATAATCAATGGAATAGAATTGAGAATCCCAAATAAACTATCACATGTATGGTCAAATGATTTTAGACAAGCACGCCAAGACAATTAAATGGAGAAAGAACAGTCTTTCAAGAAACAGTGCTGGGACAACTGGATATCCAAGTTGGACCCCTGCTCACACCATCCATAAAAATTAACTCAAAATGGAGTTAATAAACCTATATGGAGGGCTAAAACTGTAAAACTCCCAGAAGAAAACATAGGCATAAATCTTCATGACCTTGGGTTATTCAATGGTTTCTTAGATATGACACCAAAAACACAATCAACAAAAGAAAATATAGATAAATCGGACTTCGTAAAAGTTAAAAACCTTTGTGCATCAAATGATACCTTCTATAAAGTGAAAAGATAACCCAGAGAATGGGAGAAAATATTTGCAAGAAATATATCTGACAAGGTACTTCTCTCTAAAACACTTACAATTTACCCACAAAAAGACAAACAACCCAATTTTAAAATACGCAAAGAATTTGAATAGATACTTCTCCAAAGAAGATGTACAAATAGCCAATAAGCACATAAAAAGATACTCAACAGCATCAATCATTAGTGAAATGCAAATTAAAACCACAATGAGATGCCACTTTACAAGCACTAGGATGGCTATAATTAAAAAAAGAGACAATAACAAGAGTTGGTGAAGATGTGGACAAACTGGAAACTTCATACACTACTGATGGGACTGTAAAATGGTACAACCATGATGGAAAACAGTTTGGCTGTTCTTCAAAAGGTTAAGCATAGAATTACCATATAACTCAGCAATTCTACTATTAGGTATTTACCCAAGAGAAATAAAAACTTTTCTCCACACAAAAACTTGTACATAAATGTTCACAGCAGCATTATTCACAATAACCAAAAAGTGGAAACAACCCAAATGTCCATTCAATGAGAAACAGATAAACAGAACGTGATATTGATACAGCATAATATGATTTGGCAATAAAAAAGAATAAAGTGCTGATACATGCTATGACACAGAGGAATCTTGAAAACATTATGCTAAATGAAAGAAGCCACACACAGTAAAACCACATATTGTATGATTCCATTTATATGCAATGTCCAGAATAAGCAAACCCATAGGAACAGAAAGTAGATTACTACCTGGTGATACGTCAGGAAAGCATGAGGAGGGAGGGAGAATAAAGAGTGACCTAATATGTATGGAGTTTCTTTTCCAGTTTTTAAATATGTTCTAAAATTAGATTGAGATGATGGTTTTAAAAAGTTTTTAATTTAAAAAAAATGCAAAAGTAAAGATGAAAATCTAAGAAAAGTAATTGATGATATGCTAAAGTTTAGGTTTCTCCACCAGATTGAAGACTAGGAACTGGAAAGAATAAGCAAAAGGAACCTACCATTTTACATTTAAGTCCCATATAAATTTCTATGTATCTACCCTACATAGTCATATATTTTCCAAAACTGACAGGATAGCAAACCAATTGGAATTAGATTCCAGTCTAACAGGAATCTGGAATCGAATCCCATCTCTATCGGTAGTTTGTTGTGAAATTTGTTCACATCAAAACCTGTGTATCACTTCCTCACTAATAACTCATCCCTGTCCTGTGTGCCTGCATAAGTGTCAAATAAGTGGATATGGAGAGAAAAGTGGAAACCTTTCATGTGTTCTGAATACCCTAGGATAAACCCAAGTAAGCGTCACGGAAAGATCCACCAGGGTCTACTTGCCCAAAAGACCTGAGCGCGATGGTGTGCTGGAGCAGGCTCTCTCTACCTCTCAAGAGCCAGTCCTGCTCCTCTCTTCCCTCCTCTATGTTCAATGACCTCATGTTGGTAGTTTGAAATCAGACATAGTGGAGGTTTTAGAATAATGTCCATTTTCTTGGCTTAACTTAGTCCAAGATGCCTCTTGGCATGGGCCATTTCCTTTCTGAAGACCTTACAGCTGTGGATCTTGTGAACTAACATGAGTGCTTTAGGAGTCAGTGTAGTCCAGTGATTAAAAGCATCTGCTTTGGAGTCAGAATGACAGGAATCTAGTCCTAGCTCTGCCATTTGCCACTTACTTAACTTCTTTTTCCAGAGAGCTGGTTTACCAGCACAGCACTGTGAGCTTCCAGGGAAGCCTCTCATTCTTAAGGCATCATGGCTCACAATTTGATTTAAGAACCACAGGTCTGAGCAAAAGACAGTTCTCTCTTGAAGACAGAACAATGTCTATTACTCGAAATTATCCTCCATCAGAGACTGAGTCCTAGAGAAAGAGAGGCTACAATAAGAGTGGGTGAAACCTGAAAGAGATGCTTCATAAAGATCCCTGAGCCACACGGACCAAGAACCCAGGTGCCCCAGGATTCCTTCACTGGCATGCAGCTAAAAGGAGCTGGAGGGTCTTGTGGAGCACTCTGCACAAACGGACCCCACTCAACATGTACCAGCCCACATTTGGAATAAATGGAAAGAAAAAGGAGATGGTTATTTGTGGACTTGTGAATTGGCCTGCACATACACATTATTTACTAAGATGAACACCTGCATTAAGAGTCTGTTGGTTCATTCTTACTCTCTAGGAGCCCTGCAGCCTCTCCTCCAAAGCCCAGGAGACTCTTAAACTCTTAGGTTAGGTGGTTGACTCTTTTATTTTTTAATAACAGCTTTATTGAGACAAAATTCACATACCATACAATTCACCCTTTTAAAGCATATAATTTGATGGATTTTAGTATAATCACAGTTACAGAATCATCACCACTATCTAACTTTAGAACATTTTCATCACCCCCAAAAGAAACCCTGGATACATGGGCAATCACTCCCCGTTTGTCCCTCCCCCAGCCCCTGGCAACTACTAACCTACTTTCTGTCCCTATGGATTTGCCTATTCTGAACATTTCACATAAACAGAATAATTCAACATATAACCTTCTGTTACTGGCTTCTCTCAACACAATGTTTTCAAGGTTCATCCATGCTATAGCATGTTTTGGTACTTCACTCCTTTTTAAAGCTAAATGATATTGCATTTTATGGATATACCACATTCTGTTTATCCACTCAACAGTTGATGAAGATTTGAGTTATTTCCACTTTTTGGCTATTACGAATAATGCTGCTATGATCATTCATGTCCAAGTTGGTGCCCAACTCCTTAGACATTCAAATCTCTTTCCTGGCCAGATGAATGGACTTGCAATAACAGGTCTCTCTTAGGCTCCCCCAGCACTGCCTTCTCCACATTGAGATGCTTCAAGGAGACAAATTCATACTCCTTGCTGGTCTCCCTGCCTCCAAGCTCTTGCCAACTCTAGTTATCCACATATTTTGATACCAGTTTTACTTATCTTGGCATTGATCTTCATGGTATCGATCCCACGCTCAAGAGCCTTGGCTAAGGCCTTGCCATTCAAGGTGTGGCATCCCCATGCTCCCCCACCAACTTTACTCCCTTCTATATTTTGTCCTGGTATCTAGACTGAAAGGCCCTGCTTCCTCATATCACTCATTCCTACCTTCACCCAATCTCTCTCCACTAGGAGTCACCTTGCACATCTCTCTGCCATCTTATGCTCACCTCTTCATTCATCCAGCAAACATTATTGAATCCCTATTAAGTGCCTAGGCACAGTGTTAGGCACTGGAGATATCAAGAGATGAACTGGAAAAGATCCCTGGCCTTGAGGAGCTCATATTCCGGATCTGAGATGGGGGCGGGGGGAGAATTGGAGAGGGTGAATAGACATGTTAATAGACAATAAAGAAGCAGTGTAGCTATGCAGAAATGGCCTATTTGTCCAGCCTACCAGTGACACATCTAGCTCTTGCAGAGTCTTTTTCTCACTCCAGATGAAGTTTTTGATAAAATTTTTTTGGTCCAGGGTTTTTATAACTGGAATTTTGAAAACGTTTTTTTTGGAACACAGATTACAAAAGAAGGGTTAGCAAGCCCCCATTTGCCCCAGAAGTGGCTGAAGCTGGAGAGTGAGAGCACTCTCAGATTGCCCTGGACAGCCACATCTGCACCCTGTCAGGATTATCAGAACTGCCGTGACAATGACCCCAGGGCTCTTCCTTGGCTAAACCCTGTAAACACTCAGCTGATTTCAGCTAGACCCAACTGCATGTCCTTGAGGTTTGCACGCTGTTAAAAAAAAAAAAAAGGAGGGGTGGCAGGGAGAATCCAAAGGGAGAAGAGGTCAGCCTCAATCTTAGACTAATACTCAGCTCAAATATGAAGAGAGCTCACTTGACATTCTGACTTCATTTTCCTTTAAAAATGTTGAGGTAGAACTGTAAGTGGTTCCAGGTCAAACTGAAAGTGTCTTAAGGTCCCAGAACTCTTCCTCACTATTGACCAGAGGTGGGTAGATCTGTGAAGAGGAAACAAAGGCATAGAGTTTCATTCCCAAAGGGTTCTTATTTAGACCCTATATCTAGAGCTTGGCCTCTGCTAGATTGTGATGTCACTACATTTAGCCTTCAGAGTCCTGGCCTCTACTTTCTCAACCCTCCCACTTCCTCCTTGGGCCCCGATTCAAACTGAAGATCAACTCCCCTCACTGTACAGATAGACGCACTGAGGCCCAGAAAATAAAGAGACTAGACACTCAGCAGCCAGGAATATTGTAGACGAAATGCCTTTGTCAAAAGAAGGTTGGACTAGAGGACTTCTAATTCTATCCCAACACAAAGACTTTACAACTCTAAGACTTGTCTAAAAGAACCCAGCTTAAATATTTAGAGGCAAAGCCTGGACCAGAACTCCGATCTGTTCCTTCGCAGTCCAGAAGCCAGTGGAGGATGAACCCCACTTCATCTTTGCCAATGAATCCACCATCAATTTGGATTTTTCAGCTCAGATCTTTTTTTTAAAAAAAGAAATGCTTCTTTTTTTAAAGATTTTGTTTTTTTCTTTTTCTCCCCAAAGCCCCCCAGTACATAGTTGTATATATTCTGTAGTTGCGGGTCCTTCTAGTTGTGGCATGTGGGATGCCGCCTCAGCATGGCCTGATGAGCGGTGCCATGTCCGCGCCCAGGATCCGAACCAGTGAAACCCTGGGCCGCTGCAGCAGAGCACACCAACTTAACCACTCTGCCATGGGGCGGGCCCCTCAGCTCAGATCTTAAACATCTGTTAAGCAGCATGTAAACATTATCTTCACAATTTTCACAGGGAGAGGAAGATATGAATAGAGGGGTGAAGAAGGAATGGAGCAAGAAGACACGCATGCATAACTTCCTCTTTGCAACTGATATTTTCCTTAAAAGCTGAAACTGCAAACACATTTTGCAAACCAAATTCCACTTTTAAATTAAAGGCTACTGCCCTGTAAATGGATTTTACTGTGAATTCTTATAAAGGGGACAACCCATTTTTAAAGTGACTGATCACTCAATGTGTTAATGTAGGATATTTCAATGTTTGTGTCTGGTTTTGATTAAAGCTCTATTTATATTCTTGTGGTCATTTTACAGACAGTAAAACCAAGCTCCAAAAGGGAGTCCAAGAACACCCTGAGACAAACTCAGCACTGTCATGACTCTCAAGTCCCTTCCCCAACATCACAGCCTGGGTTTCTAAGGAACTTCATCTGATCTCTCGATCTTGCCTACATCATAGCCCAGAGCTCCAAGCTGTCCATAACTTGAGAGTTTATAAGCAAGGCTTTCAAACAATCTTGTGCTGGATCCTGGCATGGAAGAAGAGGCCCATGTCCCTGACACACAAAGCCACTCTGAGTTCCCCTAATCCCCAAGCAATCCCCTGCCTGCTGGGTCTTATTGCTTAAAAGGAACATAAGCTTCTCTGACATTGACCTGGAAAAATGCTGTGTATTGGGGAAGACGGGTGAAAGAACAAGCAGAAAACATCTTTAAGCACATTATCAGCCTGCTTGACTTCTGCAGGCTGCTCCAATGCAGGCCTAACACCCATCTCTGGAGGAGGGACACTTGAAACCACAGGCTGGCAAAGGATGGGCTCCTGGGGAAACGGTGAGATGCAGGAACAAACTGTTCCTTTACTCAGAACAGCAACCCTGCAAACTCACCCTTACTGGAACAAAAAGCATTAAAGTATTATTTTCTGTCCCATTTTCCTTTAATGTTATAGCCACTGAACTCATACTGCTTTTTGACCAGGCCACTCATTTGTCAATTAAGGACAAGTGACACCTCTTAAATAGCTGTGAGATGGTGATGATTATCTCTTGTAAGGGTATCTAACCTCCTATCTGAGTCTTCTTTCTCCAACTAGGCTGTATCCTTCTGGAAGACTGAAGCAAAGCCCTATATGTCTTTGGTTTACCCACAGAGAGTCTTGGTAGTGTTTGGGATAGAAGTGGAACTCATTACACTTATTAATCTATGGATGAGAATTTTTTAAGGGCTTACAGCCATTATGAATCTCAATCTACAAACTGAGACACGCAAAAAAATCTACTTCATTTTCATTAAATCAAATTAATTTCCATTTTGAGTTCTAATCCTCCCAGACTTGTAAGAATTTCAATCTCAGGTATTATCGGGGTCTCCTTCCTCCTCAGGGTCTCCCTAGAACCCAGTAGACTTCCATGGTGCTCAGAAAATCAGAGTGACGGCCTCTGTCCTCCTGTCCATCATGGTCACAGCTGACATCCTCACTGTCCCAGCACACAGTGAACCCTTGAAGTCTAGTATCTCTCTGCTCCCATGCCCAGACTTCAAAAAGGAATTTTTGCCATTGAGAGCAAAGGGGCTTAAGGTCAGGCTCCCTGGGTTCATCAAGCACTCTCCCCTGAAATCTTGCCACCACTTTGGGCAAGGGGCTTCACGTTGCTGAGGCCAAGTCCTTGCCAGGCTTTCTCATCACTTCTTCCTCAGTCCTGGGGCCTTGTTAGTGCCTGAGGGAAATCACTCCCTCACTCCTCTTGTTGTTCTCAATGGCATTCATCAGAGTCTCTTAAATTAGGTTGCCAAGGCCACTCAGGGCAGTCTCTTACTCAGACCACAATTAGGAAGTCAATCTGCTTGCTAAAAGGAGTAGGAAGCAGTCCTTTCCACTTTGGGGCAATGGAGCAAAGAACAGAAAAGACCACGTATGGAAAGAAAAGTAGAGAGATAGTATACAATTGGGTACTTTGGTTGTAAGCAACTGAGACTGACTCTAAAAAATATAGACAAAACAATAATAATAATTTATTGGGACAACAGAACATTGGGTTAATGTCCTAGAACTGAAGGAAGATCTGAACAAGCAGTCCTCAAGAAGGACAGGAAAAGAATAGTTCCAAGAATTTCAAACAAAATCTCACAGATGAAAGAAGAATGACTCAGTTCCAGCTGCCTCTGTTGACAAGTCATCCACTGAAGACTAAACTCCCAGGAGAGAGTCTAATAGGCGTGATACAGGTCATGTGCTTGCCACCTCTTGGTAAGAGAGTTGAAGCCCAAGGAGCACTTAGATCAATAGGTTAACCAAACACATTGAAGAGGGGACAGAGAGTTCCCCTAAACGAAAAGAGGAGTGCTGCTAACAAATGAAGGGGATAATAGGTAGCCAACATGACCAGTGCCCATCACAGACAGAAGAGAGCCTTTCCAGGTAACAAGTTGCCAGGGCAGAGCATTGTGTGTGGAAGAGAGCAAACATCCTCATCAATATTAATGACACTTGATACATACAATGGACTTGGAACATTTTCAGATGTAAAAACCAAGAGCTGGCTGAAGAAACATAGTTCAAGAAAATGATGAACCCCAGAGCAGGCTGTGTGGGAAGAGAAAAGAATAGGCCACATCCTATAGATCAGGATATTTGGAAACACTTGGAGAAGAAAACTATAGAACAGACCAAAAAGAGGACTGTTTTAGGGATAAAGATTTTACCAGTTATCTTAAAAGGAGCAACTTGAGACTTATTCAAGACTCTCACTCCAAGACAATGTATCATTGCTTTATAAAAGTATGTCTACAGTACCTATGTAGTAAAATACACATAATTCTCATAATTCTATGTGAGTTCAATTATTGTTCATTTCCTTACAGTCTTCAGAAACTCCCTCATTAAAGAATTGATCCTATTATTATTAAATATTGACACCTTGATGGGATATCATTCCAAGCAAGACTCTGAATGTCAAAGTGAGCAAAACCAGGTAAGCATTACCACTTAGAGATGATGTCTCAAGATTTATTTCTCTGTCTGTGCATTGCATGTGCATAAAAACTGAAATGTAGAATTTAAAAAACAAAAATGATATGTCAGGACAGTATTTCTCAAACCAGTATCCTACAAACTAGCTCTTGGAGATTTTCTTGAAGGGAAAAAGAACAAACGGGGGGCTGGCCCCATGGCTGAGTGGTTAAGTTCGCGTGCTCCGCTGCAGGCGTCCCAGTGTTTCATTGGTTCGAATCCTGGGCGCGGACATGGCACTGCTCATCAAACCATGCTGGGCAGCGTCCCACATGCCACAACTAGAAGGACCCACAACGAAGAATATACAACTATGTACTGGGGGGCTTTGGGGAGAAAAAGGAAAAAAATAAATAAATAAAATCTTTAGAAAAAAAAAAAGAAAAAGAAAGAAAGAACGGGATTCCACAAATTAAAAGGAGCAGAGACTAGAAACCAGAAGTCTCCTATTAGGAGCCCACTAAGGTAGTTCACTGGCCAGGAATTAAGGACCATGATAAGGAAAGTGATTGCGAAAGTAAAAATAAAACAAAGAGACATGGAACAGGTGAGCGAGGTGTCCCATCTAGGAAGTAAAATCATCAAAGGGGTGTCTAGTAGTGACCCAAGGGCCTAGAGGTCATACCCTTTGTTCTCAAGCATAAGCTTATCTTTCCTTTTCAAGAATAAGTAGTTCAGTAACAAAATGGATAAAGCTCAAAACAATTATGCTGAGTGAAAGAAGCCAGACAAAAAAAGAGTATATGCTGTATGATTCCATTTATATAAAATTCTAGAATATGCAAACAATCTATTGTGACAGAAAGCAAATCAGTGGTTGACTGGGATGAGAGGGTGGGCTGGGTAGAAAGAGGATGGCTGAGTTACAAAAGGACGGGGGAAACTTATGTTTATTTTCTTGCTTGTGGTGATGGTCTCACAAGTGGTGATGTCAAAACTCATCAAATTCTACACTTTAAATATGTACATATTATTGTATATCAATTATACCTCAATAAGACTCTTTTGAAAAGAAAAGAATATGTGAGCTTTAATCTACAACCGAATTTCTCAACCTCAGCACATTGACATTTTGGGCCAGATATTTCTCTTTTGGGGGGACTGTCCTGTCTATTGCTGGATGCTTGGCGGCATCCCTAGTGTCTACCCACCACACGCCAGTAGTACCACCCCACCAATGCTGATAAGCAAAAATGACTCCAGATATTGCCAAATGTCCCCTGATAGGAGTGGGGAAAAGAGGAGAAACACCCCCAGTTGAGAACCACATGTCTATAAGGATTTAGCAGGTTACAAAGAAGGTAAAAGAAGAGATTAACCTGAGTCTCTGTGTGTCAGGGAATCCATTCAGAGCTAACAATGAATGCTGTGGACTGAACAGAGATGTAAGCTAGATGGCAGGAGGAGGACGGCAGCTGGAGGGCTGTGAGGCTTCTGATGGAAATGCCATGAACTGCCAAAGCCCGGGCTGTAGGAGCAGAAAAGTCCTAAACAATGGCAAAGTAAGACTCAAGGGGGAAAGTGAGAAGTATTTAAATAACACCTTGAATTTGTTTATATTTCCTAGAGTACTTTTATTCATACTATTTTGCTGGGTCCTTACAAGGTCCATGTAAAGAGAAGGGGGGCGATTACTGCTCTCCTCATTTTACAGACCTAGAAAGGGTGTCCATCAGCCTCAGAGTTCCTAGGTCTCTGAGCACAGTGTTAGTAAAGGAGGGTTAGATGACCCGTCACCTAGTTAAAGCTTCCAGATAAAAATTCTGAAGGCTAAGGATTCTTAATCTCTGATGGCAATCCAACAAGAAATAGGCTGTAAAACTGCACATAAGAAATTCAGTTTAGGAAGTTTAGCTTCCTAAAGGAAGCATTTCTGGGGTGAATCTTGTCAGACAAAAAATGTGTGATTGAGGGATGGTGAAGAACATCCTCCTCTGGTGCTTAAAAATAGGAGAAACTTACTTCACTGGAATGATTTAAAGTTACGATAGAGGGCAGGAGGATAAACTAGAGGCCATGCCCAGCCCCTTCTAGCCCTGTGCTTCTCTCCAGCAATAAGAGGAGGGGAGAGAATTCAGGAGTGAGGGACTGAAGGTGATTTGAATGGGGAATTTGGCTTCACCCTCAGCACATTTAGGAAGGGGCTACGTTTCAGTACACTCAGTCTCCCTTTTTGCACCCCTTTCCCTTCACAGATATTGAAATCCTTCCTTTAGAAAGATGCAATTATTTACATGTAGTGTGAAGGTCACAATGCCTCTCTCCTTGAATGAAAGCATTGCTTCCCAGAAAAAGAAACACAGACCTATGCAGGAGGTAGAGTGAGATTTGGTGAAGAGAACTTCACGAATCATGCAGATGACACCACATGGTCCACCCCTCCCCCAGTCCCAAGAAACCAAAGCTAGTTCTCATGTAGGCTGACTATTCGCAAACACTACAATTGGAAACATTCAATTGGAACCTAGCTAGTTATGAGAATTTAATGACCATCCTTGTGCATGCATTTACGATGTGATAATATTTTGATAACCATGCTTGCATTTTTGGAGTGCCTTTCTTCTGGAGGAGCTCAAAGAATGCTCCATATGGGCTTTTTAACTTTTTTATTACATATTAACAACTTTATAGTGAAATATAAACAGAATCATCAGAAAAGACAATCTCAGTCCTCAGTCCTCTTCACCATAAAACCTAAACAATGGTCTCTCCTTGCTTTAATATTGTACAGATATAATTTTTCCTAACTACACTCAATGTGGCTATATTATTTTAAGGTTTTACTTTACTTCACATTACAGAACCTAGATGTTTTTCATGTTCCTACCTCATTTACATATTTTCAAAAAGCAACGTGATATTCAACTTTTTAACATACCAGACTATTTAAACAAATTGCCAAATGTTTGGTCATTTACACTGTTTTTCACTGAAAAAGAGAAGTCTTAATGCGAGTATTCTAGTTATCTCCCAATATTTTGCTCATTCATTCATTTATTTATTTAGTCGTGGAGCAAGGTGGAGCAGAAAGTCAGAAGGATCTTGAGACCTTGGCAGTATCTTATTGCCGTCACACTGGCTCTGGATTGCCTATACCTAAACCTCTACTTATTTGAGCCACAGTAGTCAAGTTTCTACTTCTCGCAGCTAAAAGCAATCCTAACTGACACACCACAGAAACAATTCTTTAAGTCTGCACCACCCTCCCTCCGCTGCTCATGTCTCTAGGGGAGTGGTAATCCCTCCTGCTCTTTGAACTAGCCCTCCACCTGCATCCTTGGTCCCATCCCCCACCCCCCGCCTTGTCTTAGAGCATGTTCATGATGTCCCTTCTTATTTGCAGCCTCTGTATCTCCCTCCCATTCTTGCTCTTTTTTATATCTACTAATGAACCTGTTAGGATCTCCCTTTCCTATACCCAGTTCACCGGTAGGTTAACTCTCTCTTCCTCTTCTTCCCTTTGCCACCAGACTTCTTGACAGAATTGTCTATACCTACTTACTCCTCAGTCTCTTTCCAGCTGGCTCTCATCCCTACAACTGTGAAACCAACAATAAGTTCACCAATGATTTCCTAGTTAACAAGTCACACAGCCTTTTCTCAGTCTCCATCCGCCTCCAGCTTTCCGCATATGGTACTTCTGATCACATTTTCCTTCTTCTTTTAAACTTTTTTTAGAAGTATAAATATATTACACAAATTTTGGAGAAAATTATTTTAAATGATTGAAAAAAATGAACATAAAACTACACCCATCTACATATTTCCTTTCCTACCCTAGATGCCACTAAAATGTAGTAAGGATTTAAAAAAAAAAACAACACTGTCCTACCCTCCCTCCAAAAAAGGAACCATCCAAAGGATACAGGGAACAAGAGAAGAAATAAGTTGTATCAGCCATGAGACTGCTCAGGCCTCCATCTATGGGAGTGTAATTGACCAAGGCCCCCAGTACTGGGCTCCGAAACCCACCTAAAATCCACAGCTCAGTTTGGGCCCAGGCCATGTTTCCCCGGGGCTGCTCCCAACTAGTAAGTGAGCATGGTAAAGACTGAGCATTCCCAGGAGACACAGGACTCCTACAACAGACAACCTTGGCTCAAGGACTCTGCCAGCCTCGCTGAATAGCCTTAGATCACATTGTGGTCCAGGATGCTTCAACCCAGCCTTCCTTCCTGCTGTCCTTCATTCTCATCTCAGTCTGATGCTCTCTCAGCCTTTTCTGGCTCCCTCCCCATATTCTCTCACACAGGTGGTTCCCTAATAAAATTCTTGCACACAATATCATCTTGGATCTGCCTCTTGGAAGACCCAAACTAATGCATAACTGCAGGTAAAAGATTTCAGCAAATATTTCAGCAAATATTTGGAAGATAACAAGCAAATAGAGGAGCAGTAGCTAATGTAAGTATTGTGACCCAAAAGCCCATCAGAAAAGAATGCTGATAGGCATTGAGCCAATGCCACTAGCAGATCCAGAAAGTCTCAGGACATGGAGACGTAACTTGTTGCAGACAGTGAGGGGGTACAATGTGGGGCTAAAAACAGCTCTATTCGTTGAAAGTCTGTATACAGAGAGATTAGGCCAGCAGATTCTCTCCCTGCTCAGCCTCCACCCACAGAAACCGTGCAATAACAAATCATGTGCTGTTTTTGGCTGCTTAGTTTGTGGTAATTTGTTACACAGCAATAGATAATTAAAACAGATAGCAATAAAAGTATATTATTTAAAAATGAAGGAAACGTCTTAGCTGTGGATGGGGGAGGAATATAAAGAAGTATTATAGTTTTCAATATCAGGTGTTTAAAGCCATTCGGATAGTTTTAGCAATTACTTTGACACAATTTTTTTTAAAGTTAAAACTTAAACACATTATAGGATTGTTGAGGTGTGTCCTATTACCTGAGCTTGTCTAAAATTGGGAGAGCCAGTCACAGCAGAGTCTGAGGGGAAGGCAAAGTCAGAAGTGAGAGAGACCAGATGCAGAGGGTCAGGAGGGGCGTCCTAAGACATAAGGAGGCAAGAGTTGGAAGGAAGAGTTAGAAACGAAATCAGTGGTGAAGCTGGTAAGGAGGGGGGTTTACAGAGCTATCCTGGCCATCTGAGAACCATGTCACTGCTCAGAACACCAGCTGGTATCCGTGGCTTGCTTTATAGGTTACCAGGCCCACGATGCATGATGCGTTGAGCTGACTTAGAAGTGCAGGATTGGGACAGAAAACTACTTTCCATTTCTTTCCCCTCAAGGAACATGTTTACATTATTAGACTTACAATGTAAATATTACTTTGTATTCTAACTTTTTTATTTAACATATCCAACTTGCCTATGTCTGTGAAATTAGTCAAATAATTCTAAATCACTGCATATTTCATTAAGTGAATCATAATTTAAATCACTGCAATATTGCTGAATATTAAGATTATTTAAAATTTGTCATATAGATACTACTCCAGTGAATATCTTCATTCTCATGGCATTCTTATTCTGTTCAATTATTTTCTTTGGAAAATTCTCAGTTTTAGAATCACAGGATTGAGGGGTACACACATATGCCTGGATCTAGCTGGGAATTACAACATTGCTTCCCAAAAGGCTTACATCACTTTAAATGCATGAGTGTATTTGTTTTACAATTATTTCTCTATCATTTGGTGTTTCCTTTAAACGACTTTCCTCCTGGCTAATTTAGTAGAAGTAAAGGGGTTTTTCATACATAGGGTTTTCTTTAATTTTCCTATCTTTAATCCCAAGGCAAAATGAACTATTCCTTTGTGTTTGCCTATCATTTGTCTTGTTTCTTGGGTGGATAGTCTCTTCTCTCAATTTTGCTGCAGGCCCAGCTCTCCTTGTACGTCCCGATGGCTCCTCTGAGTCCTCACCCTCCCTAAGGCAGGTAGCCCCCATGCTGTCCTGAACCCACTTCTCTTCAGACATTCTCTCCCTGCGTTTCATCTATCACTCTGGAGCAGTGTTTTTCAGGGGGTGGATTGGGATCCCTCCCCCCCAAAAAGTTACCTGAGTCACTTTTAAAATGCACATTTCCTGTCCTGATGCCAAATGTACAGAAGCAGAATCTCCCAAACAGAGTTCCTTGAATCTGCCTCCTAAGCAACTTCCCAAAAGTGATTCTAAGAGTTTGACAAGGACTGATGCAGGCTGCCCAAATTTGTCTCTCCCATTTCAGTGTTTCTCTTGCTCTGTATGAGTGCCTTCAGCTGCCTCCTGGATCGCTCCAGCCAGATGTTACCTCAGACTCCACACATCCTAAACAGCACCCCTCATCTTCCAGCTCCCCGACTCTCACAGGCACCCATGCACTGCTGCAAATCAGCTCCCGCTACATTCCCTGCTGCTGAAATCAGGGCCACCATTCCAGTCTGTCAGTCCCACGTGCACAATATGGTACTGATGGCTACTTCCAATCTAGTCTTTGAAGGAGATTCCCCTTTGACAAAGGCCTTGTAGGCCCTCGGGTAATGACTGGCCTCTCTGGTTGTCTGCATGCCACACAATGTCCAGAAAGCATAATTCAATGTGACAGATATTAGCAGCAGCAGGCGGACAGACGGTACGGGCTCTCAGTGCATCTCTAATAGAGCAGCACCCAAGCAAGCGAGAGCCAACACCACACCCGCCTGCCTAGGACAGAATGAGAGCAGGAGGGGGAGAGAAGAGGGCTGCTCTCTCCACACAAAGCAGCCAGAAGGAAAACAGAGGTTTTCTTTGCCTTCCAACCCTTAACCTCTGTGTTCTGAAAGCATCTGAGGGCGAGTCATAGCGTCCACTCCTGGCACAGCTCTGATGTGAGGAAGCTTCCCGCAGACTCCTCCCTCCCCTCTAGCAAAGTACGTCCACCTTCTAAACTTTATGTGCCCTGGGTCTTGACACCACCCTGGGGCCTTCAAAATTTATTCTGAAAATAAATAATTCAGACGAAGATAAAATCAAATCAATGTACTCTCGCCCTGTGCTGTATTTTCATTTTTTAAAGGAGCCTGGGTAAGCTAATGCTTAAGCTAAAGGAATGTATTGATAACACTGGGATTTCTAGACCTTGAGCATCCACATCAAAGGATGGAAGGAGAAGAGAGAGACCCTGGTAATCTTTCCTATCTCCACCAAATCCACACATTAATAGGCTGTATCTATGCTAAGGTCAGCTCTGGCGAGCAGTTCAGTGAAGGGGTTCTTTGCCATGAATGTCAGGTGCCTGAAAATTTGTGAGTAAATGAGTTTTCTCAATGTGTATTTCCAAATCAATATTCTCAAATTGCATCCCAAAGAGACACACCAGTCCCCTGCATATACTGTGGCCCTCTTAGAGATTCAGAACGCATGTTAAAAGTTCCGAGAAACTGTTTGTAAAAAACCTTGTTTAAATTTTTTAACCTAATTTTTCCCAAATTTCTTGAGATTTGACACCTTTTCCATAAACACTGCCAATTAGCATAGCAGGCGGGGCCAGCCCGGTGGAGTAGTGGTTAAGTTCGCATGCTCCACTTCAGCAGCCCAGCGTTCGCCAGTTTGGATCTTGGGCACAGACCTACCTACACACTGCTCATCAAGCCATGCTGCAGCAGTGTCCCACACAGAAGAACTAGAAGCACTTACAACTAGGATACACAATTATATACTGGGGCTTTGGGAAGAAAAAGAAAAGAAAAGAGGAAGACTGGCAACAGATGTCAGCTCAGGGCCAATCTTGCTCATCAAAAAAAAAAAAAAAAAAAGCACGGCAGGCAACCAGTATCCTGTGGTACACACTTTGATTAATTCTATATAAGCTTTTTAACAATCAAATCCTCTTTCCTTGTTGACTTATTTCATCATTTCAGAAAGTTCTCTCTCTTTCCTTGTGTTGGCTCTACCTGATATTTTAGTTTAAAATTTGATTTCTAAACCAGGGTTGCAGCTTACCAGGAGGCCCTCCCTAAAATGGAAATAATGCTTGGTGAATTATTTAGCAAAAGGCATCTTCTCTAAAAAGAAGCAGAATGTGGTTCTACAACACTACCTCTTTATTCACTCATTCATCATTCATTCATTTGTTCACTCATTCACTTGATCTGTTTATTCCCAAAAGTGCAGTGATAAACGCTGCAAAGCAAAGGGGAAAAATGTGTGTGATGAATCCTATGACAGAGATAAAAATATAAAAGCCCCTATTTCTTTTCTGGCTGAAAAGGGGTCGGGGGAGTAGGCAGTTCAAATAAAGGTCATAGCAAGGCCCATAGTAGAGATTAGGAATTGGGTTGCAAGTAGGAGTTGGTTGCAAGGTTGCAAGTTTGTTTGGCGAGAGACTCAACTCCAATTAGCTTAAGAGGGAATATATTGGCTCATTACTGGGGAAGTCCAAGGGAGGTGCTGGCCCCGGACTCTGCTCCAGTCTGTCTCTCATCTCTGCTTTCTCTCTATAGCTTTAGTTACTGCCCAAACACACAAGCTTTTTCCATGAGATAAGGAAGACAACAGTCTGCAATTCTTTCACATTCTTCCAGCAACACACCAAAAAGGCGAGGCCCTTCTCTAGCTTTCTCCCCGTCAGTCTTGGAGAAGGATTCTCAGCCCCAGACCAGCCTTCATCTTTCCATTCCCAGACCCACTCCCAGGGCCAGAGCCTAGGTGCCCATCAGCCTCCTAAGGCCCACAGGACCCCCAGGGTAGCACTGGAGGTGGCACAGCTTGATCGCATCTCTGATTTCACACTATGTAGACAGTGAAACACAGGATGAAATTTCCAAGCATCAACAGAGAGAGTGCACGAAATTTCAGAGTGTAACTTTCAGGGGTCATCTTTTTTATTTTCTTTGTTTTGTTTTTTGTTCCAAGTGGCAAGGTGGACAGTTCACAGGAGTAATTGTATCTTTCTTTTCTTACGAATTTTTTTCTCCCTCTGCCCTACCTTCACCTTTTCTTCTGAGCGAAAGGTAAAACCATTGCTTTTATGAGGAAGAAATATCAGTTATGGTAGTAACAAGGTAGGTGTTCAAGAATCAGAAAATCTTGTGTATTCTACTTGAGGTTTTTCTCATTACTTTGCTGACTTCCTCCAACTCCAGTGTCTTAGTGTGATATCAAGTGCTACTGAGTTTTGATCTCATGAGGAAAAAAGAAAAATTGGATCCATGATCTTATGAAATTGTTATTCCCCAGCCCCCAAAAATTAAAATAAGCAAAATGATTGCTACTTAAAAGAAAAAAAATCTCAGCATTACAACCAGTTGAGCAATTTTACACACACACACACACACACAATACTATTTATATGCATGAGCTTACATACACTAGGTTTCCTGAACAATGCATCAAAACTCTTAGGCTTCATCCAACGTCCTTAGGAAGGATTCTTGAGTTTTGTCTTCCCAAGGCAAATTTAATTCTAGAATTCCCATTTTAGTGTTTAACAAACTGTGTTCTGGGAACCCCATGCATCCAAATTACATGGGCAGTGGGGGGCTTGTTAAAATGCAGCCTCCTGAGCCCCACTGCATACCAACTGAATCAGAATCTCTTTGGGGAGGGTGTTCCAGGAATCTTTGTTTTTAAAGCTTCCCAAATGATACTCCTGCACCCTAAAATATAAGATGAATTCTATATTCTATGTTCTAGAATTTTGGAGAGTTTTATTAAAATTTATGAGTTGTAGTATCAGATTATTTTATATCTCTAAGGTAGGATAAACTTCTTGTGAATTCCATGAACTTTAGTTTGCCAGTAAAATATAATTAGCCATCTTTGTGGGTCATGCTCTTTTGAAGTTCTGTGACAAAAGTAACTATAAGCCTAGTTATATGACACAGAAGTCCTTCAGATTTAAAAATATTCACTCTAAATAGGTCACAGATTAATGAGTAGGATAGGTAAATTCCACTGCAACAAACTTTGTGGTTATAACAAACAATTCAATGCAATTTTGTTATAATAGGTACATTGCAAGAACTGACATGATAATTAAGATCCAACTGAAATTAATCATAGAAAGAAAATTTTTATGAACTCATTACAGTTGTGAGTTTTCTTCCAAATGAACAACTTCATCTTTCATAAACATTTTACTTCCAATCGAAGACAAGCAATAAGAAGTCAATGTACACAATCCACCTCCTTCTACCTCTGATACCCAGGAGCTGTCCACAGAGTCTTTGCATTTTAGAGCTGGAAGAGCCTCAGGCATTGTGACTCCAACCCTTCCTCTTAGAGATGAAGAAAGGGAAGACCAAGTCACACGGTTGATGACAGAACAGGAAGGAAAATCCAGATGTCCTGACTGCCCAGTCCTCTCCTACTAGAGTATAAGTAGCCCCCACAGATCCCAAGCGCAGAATCAAATGGTTCTTCAGGGGTGAGTGTGAGCAACCATTCTTTTTACATAACAGATATGCCATGAAGTAAAAAGAAAAGGCCACATAAAGCATAAGACTTGAAATAAATGCCACTTGGCAACTTGAGTTACTCATTCCTTCTCTCCTGCAATTTAAGCTACAGGGTGGAAACATTTGAAAAGCCCAGTGCTACCCCAGCTTCCCTACCAAAATCTGACAAATTAAAAGAGGAGAGAAAATGTGATCCTCAGGTAGTCATGGGTAATTACTTGATACCTATCTAGATAGATCCAGTGTGGTTGACAATAAGTCAAGCAGGGCTGTTAAGGTCTTCTCAGATGATTTACTAAGCATCTGCTGCAGGTCTGCAACTGGGGTTGATATAGTCATTCTGTTATTCAAAAGACATATACTGAGCGCCTACTAGAAGCTAGAAGCTATGCCTGTCCTAGCAATACTAACATGAACAGACCGGGGAAGCAACACTAAAGCCATAATTACAGTGCTATACAATCAGTTGCTATGGGCACTACTCAGCTAGGTTGGGTCAGAGAAAGCTTTACAGCAGAAATGACATTGGGCTGAGTCTTGAAGGACAACCAGGAGTTTACCTAACGGAATAAGGGAAAGGAAGAGAAAATCATTCCAGGTAAGTGAATAGCATATGCAGAGGTAGGAAAGGGTGAGAAAAGCAGTCAGAGAGGGGATCCAGAGAATAAAGACAATATTATAAACATAAACTTTGTTTTTCACACCATCTAGCACAACGTGGGCAAAGTCAAGTGATTTTTTAAAACTAATAACAAAAAATCTACCTTCCGTGAGCAAGAGACTCACAAGAGACTACAAGCTGGTAACTGAGCCAGTCTGACCTTGAGAGTTCGCTTCAAACCAGAAAGAAAGAAATCTGTTCTTTTGCTTCCTGTATGTAGAGTCTTAGACACCTTTTCCAGCATTCAAAGCCCCCCCACAGTCTCCTCCCACAGACTTCTAGGATTTGCAGAGTCCAAACTGTGTCCTTATAAGGAGGGAAGGAAAAGTGTTTTAATGGTGCAATTAAATAGAGGAAGTTATGCACCCCCATGGTTACCATAAAATTTTGTCTCCTTTCTAAGCCCTTGGTATGCAGATTGTAATTTTTTGCTTTGGTAAGAGAAAGTGGGTGATAGGAAACAAGTTTCCACTACTTAAGAGCTGTGTGACTTCAGGGAAGTCACATAACCTCTCAGGACATCATTTTTCTTGTTGCGAACAGCCTGCTAGTTTATTGTGAAGCTTAGACATGATGTGAGGGAGAGTACCTGTCAGAGAGTCTGGTCGATCCTCGACCTCCCATTCGGGCAGCTGCTGTACATTATTATTGTACATGTTATTGAGGACTTACCATGTGGAAGCCAGGAATACGGAAATAAATCTGAGCTGGACCTTGTTCTCTAGGACCTCACAACCTATAGTGGAGCTATAGAACAGACTCACATCCCTATACTCTAAGGAGAAAAGCAGTTACTACCAGGAGAAGAATACAGAGAAATGACTTGGGGAGCCGGGAGGACAGAGATTACCTGTACTGTGGAGGGAGTCGGTGGGGGAAAGAGAAAGGATTTGGGCCTGAGAATGAACAAGAGAAGTGTGTGAGCTGGGCACTTCCACCCTTTCTGATGTGGGTACGGCGAGTATCTGTCTGCCCCTCTCACAGATGAAATAAGAGAGGTTCGGAGAAGAGACACAACTCACTCAACTTGACACTCCTAATTACAGGCGAGCCAGGAGGAGAATTCAGAACTCGCCACCCCTTATCCAAAGAGGTCACCATTACCACATTCTACCTCCTCTAACTGGGGCCATTTGCAGATGCAGAAGACAGGCCAGGCCAGGGAAAGCAGCAGAAAGGAGGTGCTGGGGTCCCTGGCCCGGTCCCAGGTCGGGGCAGAGCAGGGACTCAGCCGCGGGGGGGCGCGGTCGTCGGGGCAGTGCCGGGGCGGGCCGGCGCGGGAGGGCAGGCCGAGGGGCGGGGAAGGGGCGCGGGCGGCTCTCCGGGGCTGTACGGGGCGCCCGCCCAGCCGCAGGCGCCTGCGCTCAGGCTCGCGGGCATGGGGCGCCCGACCCCGGAGCTGCCGCTGCTGGCGCTGCTGCTGCTGCTGCTGCCGCAAACGCTGCGCGGGGCGCCCTGCCCCGAGCCCTGCCGCTGCCCGCCCGACGGCGCCCTGAGCTGCCCCGGCCCGCGGACGAACCTCTCCCTACTGTGAGTACCGGCGCCCCCGGGGCGCTCCGGGGCGCCTGGCCTCCCTACGCTTTGGCCCCCTTTAACTGGAAGCTGGGAGCAAGACGCTTCGCCCCACCAAACTCCACCACCTGTTAGGGTAACAAGAAGCCAAAGCTTGGTGGCTGTCTTCGCCGTCTGGGTTAGGATTGGGCCCCTCCTGCTGGCGCACCCTCCAGCCCCTGGCGGCCCGCTCTTTACCCCGGTTGGGGCTGTTGCGGGGAGCATGGAACTACTCAGAAGCCACAGGGCAAGGCCTCGCTCCCTGCGCTGCTGGAAGGGGACAGGGTGTGGTGCTCCTCAATCAACAACTGCCTTTGCCCAGAGAAGTGTTGGGTTGAGCCAGCCTGGTTGGCCAAGGTTACAGTGCTCTCTGACACCCTGTGGTCCTCTAGGAATGGGACCTATACTCCTGGGACATAGGCTCAGGCCTACGGCCAGGTGTGACCTGGTCACTCAACCAGGACTGCTGGCGGGTGCCTCCCACAACCACTGCCCACCTACACCTTAGTGAGCATATAAGCCACTGCTCCACCTCTGCTCCAGAGGGACTGGCAGTTCAATCTGCTTGCCTAATCCTTGTGTTCCTCCTCCTGCACCACCACCACCTTCCTACAGAGCTGGTTAAGGGAATTGTACACATCAGCAAGCAGGTGGGGGGAAGCTGTTTGCTGAAGCGATGGGGTGAAGAGGAGAAGGGGAGCCTTTAGACCTAGTGTATCAGAGTATCATCAGGTCTCCTTTCTTTGATTTAGCAAAAGGTACACACATTATATGATTCTATGTATATGAAATGTCCAGATAGACATAAAGGTAAATTAGTAGCTACCAGGTTGGGGTGAAGACCAGGTGAGTGCTAATGGATGTGGCTTTTTGGGGTGATGAAAATGATCTCAAATTAGATTGTGGTGATAGTTGCACAACTCCATGAATATACTAAAAACCATTGCATTGTACACTTTCAGTGGGTGAATTTTATGGTATATGAATTACATCTCAATAAGGTTGTTAAAAGAGAAAAGGAAAGGAAAGAAGAGTAGTATGTAAGTATCCAAAAGGCACCAGGCTGGCAGAGGTCTTGGTTTGTGTTCTCCCCATTAGAGGTGATGGAATTCCATGCTGGGGGAGGAAAGAGACCTGCCCTCCCCCATTTCCTTGGGCCCCCAGCAGTCTGTCAGGGGCCACTTCTTGCATGGGATTCCCTCCCCTTCTGAGGATCCGAGCCTCTCCCATGAAAGAGTTAGTGGCCCTCGGGGAATATTTGCAGTTGAGACACAGTTTAAAAGTTGAGGGGTTTATATTAATTGGTTTCCATTATCTTGGCTTAATTCCCTGAGAGTGAGGACCATGCTGATAGAATTTGTTTCAATCAATCAACAAATCCCCGGAAACTTTCTTCGGAGTCCCAGCACTTGTCCTTCCCTGACAAGCCTCCCTTCTGGCTCTTATGAATGATTGTGCCACTAACAGCCTTGCTCACTTGCCTGGTACTTATCATACAGATTACAAGAAACCGAGACCCAAAGACATGGGACAACCTGCCCAAGGTCCCACAGCTATTGAGTAGCAAAGACGGGACTTCATCTGTTAAATTATCTTTTTATATTTGCTTTTCTTTGTAAAAAAATTACCCCTTCCTTAATAATAATATATATATATATATATGTGCCCAGCAAAGTTGGCACTGAGTGGAGAAAGCCCTGGTGGGAGGCAGGAATGGGTGGGCCAAATTCCCTCTCCTTTTAGATTCAGCTTTTCACCGAGAGTCTCAGCAGTTCTTGCCGCCATACCCATGTTGGCCTCAGGAGGGTACCTCTTCCCTGGAGAAGGCTGAAGTGAAAAGAACAAAACAAATTCCCTCGCTGCCCTGCAGCACAGTTTAGAGAGGCCTAGAACCCCTCAAAAAGATTTTACAGGGCTGACTAGGTTTGGGGGTAGAGGGCACAATATCAGTACTGCTAGCATGCAGAAGCTGGCTAGTCCAGCTCCCAAAAAGGAGCTAGTTGTCCAGGCTCTGAAGTCCTTCCCATCCCTGAGGGATTCTGGAGAATCCTTGACTTTCTCCCTTTACATGCACTATCCTGGCATCCACACCAGGAGCATCTTCTCCTAGACATTTGGACCCCTTAGGTCAGCAAGTGTGCAGACACTCACAAGGTCGGGCTTCCTGAGGATTGTTTCATTGAGAGATGACCTCATCCTTCAAGTGAAAACCCTATGGAGGTGGAGCCTTCTTTAGCATGATATGGTGACTTCAACATCAATATGACAAGAGAGATGCATAAGAAGGAATAGGAGGGTAGTTATTTTAAGGCAATAACTTTTTCAGCATGATATGGTGACTTCAACATCAATATGATGAGAGATGCATCAGAAGGAATAGGACGGTAGTTATTTTAAGGCAATGGTCCTCAAAGTGTGGTTCCAGACCAACAGCATCAGCAACGCCTGGGAAATGTTAGAAAAGTACATTCAGCCCACCTCCCGACCTCCTGAATCAGAAACTCTGAGGGCGGGCCCAGCAGTCTATGGTTCAACAAGCTCCCCAGGTGATTCTGATGCACAGTCAAGTCTGAGACCCAATGTATTGCTCTCCATGGAGGATAATCTTCTGGAAGGCAAGAAATATGTTTAAACTTCCTTGTGCCATTCACTTCCCTTCCCCATGCCCTCCACCCCACACACATCCACAATACCTACTTATTGCAAAGGCAGCTGTGATCAAATCAAAATCACAAACTCTGAGACATATGGAAAATAAACAGGATCAAGAAAAGGTGGGGTTTTTTTTTTTTTGACCTTCAAAGGGGAACAGAGGAAGGAATCCATGGAAAGGACAGACTGAAGATACAAGGGATGGGGAGGAATAATAGTTGATGGAGTAAGACCTCAGTGGGGTGGGAGGAGAGCATCAGTCCCAGATCAGAGGGGAAGGAAGGGTTAATCTTAGAAAGAGAGGGATAATTCGGAGTCCTGGGGGAAGAAGACAGGTGGGTAAAGGTGTAAGTTCACAGTGAGGTGAACGATAGGAAAGTGAACAGGTTCATACTGAAACCCTCTCTTCTTGATGATAAATGAATGAAATGGTAAATAGTAATTACAAGATAGAAAAATGCTATGAATAACAAGTTATCAGGAATTTGTAAAAGGAAGACAGCTGAAATTATGAGATAAGGCTTCTGGAAGAGGAGGGATGTGGTCTTGCACTAAATTATCCACAGGGTTTGACTCTGCAAAGAGAAGGGGAGAACTCTTGGTTCTAGTGGTTAGAGGAGGTAAGTACCAAGGAGCACCTTGGAAATTCATCAGTCCCTCAACAGATGCTAGTTTATGTTTTAATCATTTCAAGGCTTTGTAGTCCTGCCTTCTAAGACTTCCATCTAAAGTCCCCTATTTGGTTAAAAAAGAAATATGGATAATAATTGCATATCATGTACAAGCCCACTGCTTGCAAATTTTGAAAATGGTATTGTTTAATCGTTCATATCTTTCCACCTCTTCCATATTTTATTAAAAACTTAGGTATTTAAAATCTAGAATGTGATACAAAAAATAGCCTCCCATGTGTTCATTCATTTTAATTGGGGAAAAAAAGTAAAAGAAAAATTTGATTTTGAAAATTTCCTTTTCTTATTAGTTCCAGACAACTGGAAGGAGGAAGAGAGAAAAAAAAATCTCACCTTGTCCATGGTTATATAAAGATCTTTGTCTCTATGACAACAGAAAGGTTGATCTGCTTGATATGGAAACAGCTTCTGAAAAACCTGTTAGTAAGAAAATGCTAATAATAATTATGGCAATTTATTTTTTGCATGTTGTGCCTACTGAACAGATTTAACTTTTAGACTTTATTATAAGACACCATCCAGAGACTTCGGAAGAATAAAACAGGCTGTATCCATCAGTCCAGTGTCCATAGGAAGATGTTAGTCTCCTGACATCTTTCCTGAATGTCTTTCTCCTTCTACCTCCTTCAGTGCAAATGAGGGTCCAGAACAGTCTTCAAAGCTGTAGAGGGATATACAGGTGGAGGATGTAATCCTTGTCCTTGAGGAGCCCACATGTAGGTGGAAACACACCCAAGAGACTGGTGTAGGTGGGGAAAGAGGTAACAAGGTTCTAAGGAATTCAGAGAATAGATCAATCACTATGGATTGAAATCTCCAAGGGCTTCATGGGCCAAGGGTCATGAGGCTGAACCTTGAAGGAGAGAAGGGAAGAAGAGTCCAGGTGCAAGAACCACAGGTTAGAGTAGACTAGAGATTCCTTGCTGAGAAGCAAATATGGTTGAATGGATTCTTCCCTTTTTATGCCTCTCGCAGACTCTTTGGGGAATATTTTTTTTTTAAGAGACAATATAAAGTCATCAGAAATATTGGATTAAAATACCCAGAGGGTTGTGCAAAAACAAAAAATCCCCATATGTAGCTCCTGACTAATAAACTTTCAATCAAAGTCACTCTTGGACAGTCGATTACAAAGGCATTAAGTAAAAATCATGATGTGGAGCCACTTCCCCATGAAGCGTTTCCCAATGTCCCCTCCCTCCCATACACACATGCTTGCTTTGATACCTTGTGCTTCCACATATTTTCGTACATATCCCTCCATAACGTAACCATTTATTCAATGTGTGCCTCTTCTGCTAAAGCAGGGTTTCTCAACCTCAGCACAATTGACATTTGGAGCCAGATAATCATTTCTTGTGGAGGGCTATTTTGTAGACTATAGGATGTTTAGCAGCATCCCTGGCCTCCACCCACTAGATGCCAGTAGCACCGCCCTCCCAAATTATGATAACCAAAAATGTCTCTAGACATTTGCCAAATGCCCCCTGGGTTTTGAATCTTGTGCTAAAGTGAGAACCACTTGAAGAGGTCTTATTCAACTCATGATTCCCAGAATTTCACAGGTAGTATGATTAAAGTGTTTATTGAGCTACATGATGATCAAACTGAGTAGACAGCTGAATAGGAATAATGAACCAGTGCAAAAAGGAAGCACGTATATTAGTTAGCATGTACCACATCTAAGTGTCATTTTAAAAATCTCCATCCTAGAATAGGCAGGCAAGGGGTGCTATGGGTAGTGGAGGGAGTTCTTTGTGTTATATCAACATCCAGGTCCCATATTTTGCAGACCCCCCAGGCTGTCCTTTGAACAGGCCATAGTAAACATATCAGCTTCAGAGAAGCAAGACTGGAAGCTTACCTATATTAGTATATAGTATATCCCAACCAGGTTTTTCTAATTTTTGTTGTTTTTAACTCACTCATTGGAGAAAAATCAGTCCCCAGCCCAGGATCCATAAAAACAAAACAACACAACTACCAAGGCCGCTTGAATTGAGACCAGTGGGTTCCCAGTCCAGGACACCAGGTAAGATCCACAGGACAGAGGGAAGCCTACCAAGTTCTTGCAAGTAAGACAGTTTGGCCCTCCCCTCAGCTTCCCTGCAGCTGAGAGAAACAAAAAAATCTCAGAATTCAGAAAGCTCATGTCCTGCCTCCCTACCCTACCCTCCACCAAAAAGCCACAGGCCCGAGGTAGAGGCTGATCTTGAACCCTCAGTTCTGACTCAGCTCTCCTTCAAGGCAGTTCTTAAACCTGGCTGTGCCTACAGACTCCTTAGAGGAAGCTTTGCAAGGACCAGATTTTATTAGTTTAAAAATCATCCTTTTGGAGAAAGTGAATGATAGCCCCTAGCAGGACACTAAAAAAGCAAGCAGCAGAGTTCCCAAAAGCTCAGTGGAAGTCTAGAGCCAAAAGGTTTTGCATACAGATCCCTTTGGCATTGGACCCAGCCCCCCGCTTGGAGAGCAATAATTCCTTGGGTTTTCTGCCTTATTCTTTTTTCATTTTAAAAGCAGTAAGTTAGATTAATTTAGGGCTCTAGTTCTGCTCTTTTACCCACCTCTATCTTCTTCCCAAGCCCCTCAATTTGGCTTCTTTTCATGTCTTTAAATGAGGCACAAAAGCCTTCTTTCCAAAACATAATCTCCCAGAGTGGCTGCACCAGAAGGTGTCTTGGCCACGTGTAACTCTGCTCTTACACATGGCACTTTAAAGCCAGTTGAGTCACGGTGGTGGAGAACAGCCCTGCTGTTCACTTCTAGACCCAAGAGGATTGGCTCCATGGGAGCATGAGTTCTGTCCTGGCAGTTCCCCTTGGTGTGCAAAAAAATCACATTTAATGCAAATTTTAGTAAATTTCCCACCAGCTAATTTTTTTTCCTAAGAAGAGAATTAAAATAATCCCACCCCAGGCAGGCGGGCTCTCTGACTTGGTGGGCAGCTTCTAGCAGCTTCTCCACATAGTCTTCATTTACTCACAGCTTCTGCCTCACTGAGAGATGACACCCCCTTCCAGCCAGCGAACTCACAGCTGCTCTCTGTGTGGCCCTGAACTACAGCTCTTTAATGCCACCTGAGCCAAATTCAGAAAAGCCCAATTTATAAGTAAAACTCAACTTTCAGAATGAAGGTTTTACCCCTTGCTGCTGTTGAATCTGTCCTTGACTCTGATGAAATGAGGTGACTCCTGGGTTCCTAATGCTACCTCATGAGCAGCAGCAGATAGCATTTCTGAGCCCATAGGGGTGGAGATGCTCTGGTATGACAGGGTAGGGTCCAATACAGCCCCCAAATTATCTGAATTGATCAACAGGACAAAGATCGGACAGACCTGAGTTCTACCCCCAGGTCCCCTTCCCTAATTTGCACTGTGGGTTCGGGCTAGTGATAAAACCTCTGTGCCGTCTGTAAAAGGGGCGTGATGATTCCTACCCCTGACTGGGGTTGACTGTGGTGAAGATAAATGAGACAACAGAGCCAAAAGTACTCGGAAACGCAGAGAAGACTGAAAATCCCATAGCCCATATATGAGGTTGAACAGTAAATATCTGTCATCCAAAGGGTAAGCCTGATGGAATAGTTTTGTTCCTGGGAGGTGTTAACTGGAGAAAATGACCCACTAGGTCTTCTCAACCTGGAAGGTGAATAAGTTAGAATCCCAAAATAGCAGAGCTCATTATTGCCTGAAGTCTGATACGCTGGTCTTTCCATCCCAGGCTGAGGTGCCTATCGGACATGCCACCTAATACCTGATTAGAGGCTGTTTTCTTATCGTTCAGTTGGGTCAGTCCTACCTGCCAAGCTATAGCATCCAAGCCAATTCTGGATCCTTTCCTTTCCCCATTCCCCATCCCTAAGCCTCAGGCAGGACACATAGAAAACCTTCAGGTCAGACTTGTTGACCACTCAGGAACTATGTACTGAAATGGACTAGACAATGTGCAGGATCCAATGACACCGCCCCTGCCCTCCAGTAGCTTATAGTCTTCTGGCTGTAGGAGAGAGAGGACCAGTTCTCAGATTACTGCAGGGAAACTCAGAAGGGAATAAAAGCCAGATAAAGGTTATAAACAAAGTCTGGTAGCAGTTCAGAGGAGGGAGTGGTCCCTTCTAGCAGAGTAACAAAGAAACCTTGGTGGAGGTATCATTTGAGCTGTAGTTCTTTAAACCTCACTCTCTACAGGGGCAGTCGGGCTAATGTGGTTATTCTCTAAGCTCAGTCTTGGCCTTCGACATCAGGTTGAGAGACCACTGGGGAATCATTATTCAGAGGCTTCTCCTCTCTCAGTGACCGCCAGCACCTACTCCATCGTATTATGATAGTCAATGGAATAGTAGATTACTTCCCCTGGAAACCTTGGGTGTAAGGATTTTCTCATTTGCAAGCACCAGAAATCAGCCCTGACAAATTTAACCATAACAGATGAATTTAATAGAAGAATAAGGAGGTAGAAGGATGTAGGCAAGATCTAGAGAGAATTTGGCATTTTAACAGCAAGAGATCAGGGAACTTCTCTTTAGATTCCACCTTTACAATGAATCAGCTCCAAAGACTCCTTCTGTCTGTTCTATTACATGTTGTAAATTCCCAAGAGAGAGAATCAGATCACCCCAAGCCCTGCCCTCAGGGCCGAAGCATAGGAGCGCAGTCAAAGAGATGCTTGACTCTGATGCAACCAGCAATAAGATGCTTCCAGAGAAGGGCAGTTTTTTTTTGTTTTTTTTTTTTTTGGTGAGGAAGATTAGCCCTGAGCTAACATCCACTGCCAATCCTCCTCTTTTGGCTGAGGAAGATTGGCCCTGAGCTAACATCTGTGCCTATCTTCCTCTACTTTGTATGCAGGGCGTCTGCTTAGATGTGGCTTGATAAGCGGTGCACAGGTCTGTGCCTGGGCTCCAAACCAGCGAACCCCAGGCTGCTGGAGCTGAACTCGGGAACTTAACGGCTATGCCACCAGACCGGTCCCAGAGAAGGGCATTTTTGAGCCAAGCAAACACACAGATTGGTGTCTGATGAGTTTGTGAGAAGTGAAGGCACACATGCCAGTAATTCCAGGCACTTCAAACCCATCCTCAGATGAATTAAAAGTACAGTCATGCATCACTTAACAATAGGATATGTTCTGAGAAATGCATTGTTAGGTGATTTTGTCATTGTGCAAACATCATAGAGTGTATGTACACAAACCTAGATGGTATAGCCTACTACACATCTAGGCTGTATGGTACTAACCTTATGGGACCACCATCGTATAGTCCATCATTGACTGAAATGTCCTTGTGCAGTGCATGACTGTATGTGGTGTATCAGCTGCAACCAGCTTTTACAGGCTCACTAAAAAAAAGGAAAAAAGTTTTTTAAGTGTCTGGAAACAGAAGCTTGTAATGAAAGAGCTTCCTGAAGCATATCTGCAATGTCACTGCCCTGACAACACAATATTCTCTGCTTCTAAAAATTATTTTTGAGAAATCATTACAGATGATGTAACATTCCCCCAGGAGAATTCAACATGTAGTTTTATCTACCAAAGTTATTCTTGTCATGTTATATTATTGCTAGAAGAATTCTAGTTTAGGTGGTAAAGTTTGGGTTATTTTGCTTTATGTCTTTAGGAAACTTGAAATGGGTTTTGAGGAAGGGCTTAGATGTGTTTACCATTTTCCTCTGAGGCTTTATATTTTTAATTTAGTTATTGCACAAATGACTTGGAAAATCCATTATCTAGGGACTCTTCTTGAACATCTTGGTTCACATTATAATTCCTGAACTCCTCACAGCTTCTTGGGTGTCTGGAAAGGCTGTCTTGGAAGAGAGTCACTCAGATTGCACTTTCCAATGGGCGAGTTCCAACTGAGTGAACTTTTTAAAATCAATGTGCAAATGAGAACTCTGCAGAATGGCTCTCTAGAGTTGAAATATTTAATGGAAGGTTGTCCTTTATCATTTCTTTAAAAGACTATGAGGCAAGGCCTCTAAGAGATACCTGAACTCTTAAGAAAGGTACCAAGGAGGAGTGTTTACCCTCCCTCTCAGTTGTCTTATGTATAATCATTGGAGAGTCAAGAGTCAGAGACAAGTCATAAGCATTTTATAGACTGAAGGGTGACCCATGACAAAAAGAAGAGCCCATTCCAAAGTACGGAACCCACCCTTCTAACCTCTGCAACACTCTCCCAACCCTCCTCCCCGCAAGGAAGTAGAGTTGTCATTGGACATAGCTCGGGTAGCTTGAATCTTTCACAGTAAGCAGATGTGAATTAACAGTACCTATTGAGCTCTTATCTTGTCCTAGATGCCACGTTAGTACTACATAAATATTTTCTTATTTAATCCCAGATGTCTCTGGGGTAGTTAGTATCATCATCATTTTACAGATGTGGAATGATGCTGTGATTTGAACCCAGGCAATCTGGCTCCAGAGCCTGTACCCTTCACCACCCTACTATGCTGCTTCCAGAGAGAAAGCACATGCAATTGGTGAGCAAGACACATTCCATAAAGTACATTATGCCTGAGATAGACCTTTCACCAAAGACAGAATCTGACCAGCGGAGAAGGGTGAATGTGCTAGATGGTGGTGACAGTGTGAATGAAGGCAGGAAAGTGCAAGGCAAGTTCAGGAAACATAATAGTCTAATTTGTCTAAGGAGGTGCTGTCCAGTAGAAATGTAATGTGAGTCACATGTGTAATTTTAATTTTCTAATAGCTATATTTTAAAAGTTTTATAAGGTGAAATCAGTTTTAACAAAATATTTTATTTAATCCAATATGTATAAAATATTATCATTTCAACATGTAATCAATTACTAATGAGATACTTTACATTCTTTTTCTTGCCAAGTCTTCGACATCTGGTGTGTATTTTACACTTACAGTGCATCTCAATTCAAATTGGCCATATTTCAAGTGCTCAAAGGCCACATATGGCTAGTGGCTGCCTTATTGGACAGCACAAGTTTAGTGTATTGGTTATATGAGGGCAATAGTGGGTAATAGGACTCCAAATAAAGGCTCAAATGAAGTTTGAGCCTTTATTTGGAGGGCCTTGAATGCAAGTCTGAGACATGTGTAGATAAGTAGATAGGCCAAGGGGAGAGACAGAAGATATCCGAGTATAAGAGTGACATAGTGGGAGTCATCAGAAATATTAATCTAGACGGGGCAGAGGAAACTCAGGATGGGGTGAGGGGAAACCAATTCAGGGACTATAGAATAGTCAAGGTGGAGAAAAGAATGGCCAAGAAGAGTGGCAGTGGGAAAAGAATTAAGGGGCTGGAAGCAAGAGACATTGTAAAGTCAGAATCCACCAGAAACTGCATGTTCAATGGTGGAACAGAGGAAACGTTCATATAGAGCACCTGGTAAATTCTCAAATAATAAATAGTGCATGAAAAAACTGAATAGTTATTAAGGGCTAAGGAGGACAGAGAAGAAAAAGAAAACCCACTCCAGTAGGCTTTGCGGCTTCACAGAGGAACAGGAATTTGAGCTGCATCTTTCAAGTTGAAGATCGTGAACACATGCCCTCAAGAAGCTGATGGCTCTATCAGAAAGCTAGGTTTTCACACCAGAAAATAGGGTAGCAGAGTGTAACACAACCCCAAAGGAATAGTACTTGTGTGATTTGATAAGGACACAGCCCCGGACCAGGAATGAAGTCACCTATGTTCTAGCCCAGATCTGCGTCTGATTTGCTATGCGGTTTCAGGAAAGTCATGTCACTTTTCCTAAGTTAAGATTCTCCATCTGCAAAGTGTGGGGTTGGACCAAACCACCTGCTGCAGTGGCCCTTGCACTCTGACTCCTCGAGTCCAATGAAATCCGTGCTTAAAGGAGTAGTCAAACAATAATCAAAACCACCTGGATTTATTTTTAAGGCACATTCCAAATGTTTCTGATGTAAAACTTAACTCACTGAATGTTCATCTATACTGACTTCATATTTTAGTTAACATTGAAGTCTCAGCTCCCTCTAGGTAAATGTTGAAGACAAGAGGCCAATAAATGAAGACATACCCAGTAATGAAGTTACCAAATAGATCAATGCATTTGAAAGCATGAAGTTTTAAAATCATTTGAAAAGAGGAAAGGCATTTTTATTTCATTCCAAGATGAAAGCAGGGTTTTATAATTACTGAGCAGCTTTGAAAAGAACAAAGAAATTCTTAAGTCTCTGTTAAATGTAGAACAAGGTCTTATGTAATAAATACAAAAACATTAACATTTTTTTGAACTTAAATAAGGTTATGCTTCCCCTTCCCATTTCAACAAGTTCATTAGGCAAAAAAGCTTTGACCGACCATCTCTCATTTCTCTTTTTCCCTCCCTCTGATTTTGTAGTGTTTTAAAAATTCAGCATGTGTAGCTCCATCAATAAACTAATCATCTGTGAAAGATGGGTGGATGTTTGTAGCTTTCTTAAATCAATAATATGGATGGCTTTTATAAACAATTAGAAGAAAGGGAATAAAAATATTTTATTTCTGCTGTGATGGGCAGAAGGAAAGGTAAAAGCTCCAGCAAGGTGACCAAAGACCCTACCCAGGCTTTAGGGATTCCAGATCAGTGCTCAGTTTCTTCCCTGGCTCTCTTCTCCCTCTGGCCCTGCTCAGCATGTGCGCTTCAGAAGGTGGTCCTGCCCTGGGAACCATTATGCACTCCAAGCTTCTCAAAACCAAGGGGAGGTGAGGAACCTACAGTTGTAACTGGTTATGCAATACCTGCCTTTAAAAGAAGCAAGTGTGTCAATTGAACCATATTTTCCATTTACCTAGGAAGTTTGCTATTTAAAGGAACCTTTCATCCAATCTTGTGTAGAATGAAGAACTCTTTGATAGCACAAACGTCTCCCAATTGATAGGTTTTAGTAAGCAAAGATTTCCAAATTTTGGGCTTCCTTGAAGGGGGGCACAGAGCCCTCATGATTCTGAAACTCTCCAGTTAACATTATTTTGAAGGTTTATTAACAAGCCAGTGAGCTGGACAAACTGGTTCCTTCTAAGGTCATCTGTGTTATTAAAGTCAGAAGAAAACAAGAAGGGGCCCAAGCCCCACCCTTGAGTACTCAAGAGATATTAGGAACAATTAGGAAGGACTTGATAACGTGGCATCATCCTCTTCAAGGTAATTGAGTTTATCTGAATGCTATTTGCTCTTATTTGTAGATTACCCCCTGTTGCTTGGCTCTGATATAAGGTGCACTGGTGGCTTGGCAATTGGGGCTGACTGGGAAGAGCACTGAGTCAGGGGCCCAGGTAAAATAGCTGATGGGAAGGAACTCTGAAGGTGGGATGGCCCTTCTGAGTAGTCCCACCTTGAGGCCAAGGGGCCCTGCCTTTATTGTATGCATTTACCAGTCATTGGATGAGGGCTACCCACCAGAGAAGACATGATCTTGGGTAAGGTAGAAATCTTAGGCTGAGAGTAATTCCAGGACAGCAACTCAGCTGAGAGCTTCAGCGGCCCACTCTCCCAGCAGCTGGGGGAATGAGTGCCTCAGTCCTAAAGGGTGATTTTTGGAGGTGCACCACAGCATCCACTACAGGAACTAACCCAACTGCACAGTTTAGCCCTAGAACAGGGTCCCCATCTGTCCCAGGGGGCTCAGTTTGAAAGAACCCAGCAGAGAGATACTAGGTTGAACCTAACCAGACAGCAACTAGGAACCGTTGTGGGTTAACAGTGTCTCCTAAGGGGCAGAGATACAGCAATCAGGATCTGGTGATTGAGATGAAGGGAAGGCAGGGGCTCCACTCCTAGATGGACTCCAGCGAGACCAGGCAGGCTAAAGGATAAGGAATCAAGGCACAAACAAGCACCAGCTTGGTGTGGGGGGGAGCAAGGATAATTCAAAGCACTGCAGGTACACTCCTGCCCTCCAAATATTGTTGGGTTCAGTGTAGACAATTCAGAGAGACACAGGGCTTCACCAGAGTCATGACTAATCACAAGATCCCAGAACTAGGGTGAGCACTTAATTCCAATCCTAAGGGGTAGAGACTGCTTCTACTTCAACTTTAACCCATAACTAGAAGGCTTTGAGGACTTGTAAGTGGGATTCATTAATAGATGGAGGTTCCAGAACTGCTGAAACCAAGGCAGCCTTTCTCATTCCATCTCAGTATTTGTTTCAACATTGTGACGAAAGTACTTGGGCAAGGTGGGATGTGGCCATAATCCAGGTGTCACCTGTGTTACATCATCCATTCACTTAAAAGTCAAAGTTTAAAACTGTAAAAAAACAACTGTGAAAATGTAATAAATATAAGTAGCTGCATGGTTCCACAGCCATAGTCATCCATAGCCATCTCACTCACGATTCAAGAGGCAGAGAGAACTCTCATCCTGCAAGTTCAGCCTCACATCTGCCCAGTAACGCTGGTTCTTTATCACCATCTGAGATGCAGAATTTGAGAGTGTCACCCTCTTTGGCTGAGCCAGAAAAGGGCTCTGCCGCTCTTTCATTTTTCTTTGCTTTAAGCACAGGTTTCATGCCCTTTCTAGACCCTGAACTGCAGAGCTGCTGAACTGTCCTTGCCTTTGGCTTTGTTTCCCCATTCTCCTTGGGGTCTGCTCTCTAGCAAATGATATTGACTAGACCTCTCCACATGAGTTCACAAAATCCTTGGAATACATGTGTGCCTAACTTCAAAAACCAAAAGGAAGAAAAGAAGGGAGGAGCAGGGGAAGAAGAGAGGGAAGGAGGAACTCAACACATCAGAATAAAACTTTTTTCTCTTCTATTTACCTCTCAGGTACAGAGAGCTAAGTTGATCATGCTTCATTCAAGTAATATTATCATTGGCCCATTCAATGTCCTTCTCTGCTTTTAGTTATTTATTTTATCCCCTTCTCCCACTTCCTTCTGATTCACCATAAGCAGCCATCCTAATGTATGTTTATATGTTTTCCTTTAAAATGTCTGTTTAGTGTGCATGTATTTTAATTCTGCATGTGGTATTTAATATATATCATTAATTTCTTACTTGTTTCTCAGAACTATGATTCTAAGATCCACGCATGCTGCTCTGTGTGCCTTTAGACTCTTGCCTCTAACTGCTGACCTACTAGTTAAGTGTTTACCATCCACATTTACCATTGCCTCACTCAGGTTGCCTCCCAGGTTGCCTCCAATCCCCCCTGATGCCACAATGCTGTGAAGAAAATCCTTTTGTACAGCTTCCCTTAAGTATCAGTGTGAGAATTTCTCTGGGATATATACACAGGAGTAGAACAGCAGGGTTATTGAGAGAATGTTCACATTGCTAAAAGTTTCTAGCTTCATGGAAAGAACCATAAAAGCATCCATCAGACAAGGAAGCACCTTCAAAGGTAGTACATTCAAATCATTATTAGCAAATCACAGGCCACATGAACAAACAAGTATAAATACAGGAAACAGACACTTCAATGCTGCCAACTGAAGATGAATCAGAAATGAAGCCGTCTCTAAAATAAAAATATGTCAGTTAGTGGGAAAAACAGTTTTGGATTCATAGAAACACATTCTCCACATCACTTCGTGAGAATACGTCTGTTATGAAAAGTTCAGTGCACCTGCTTCACCCCACCACTCTCCATTCTGTGGCTCCCAGACCTTTCTTGCCCCAACTACATCCACAAAGCTACCTGCTGTTCGCTCAGTGGCTCTTTTATGATGAGGACTCTATTTTTACTCTCATCACCACTGCCTTTCTTGCTCTGCAGCATCAACATCAACTCTGCAAAATTTCATCTTGCACCAGGGCTGTTCTGTAGTCATTGGGGACGGCCAGTGCATGATCTACAGCTTCTCTCACTTCCATCCAACCTTTGCTCCTCATCCCTCATCCCGACATCAATCAAAAGCTCAGGCAACCTCCCTGGTCAAATCTGAGCCAAACTGCTCCCCGGGGAGCCACAGTGTGCTCCCTTTTGGAGAAGGAGGCTGCCTGCTGAGAGACTCCAGCTTCCGGGCTCCATTTGCATGAATAAACAGCTCTGAAGGGTTCAGTTGAAGCTTTTATGTAAACACTCTCCAAAATATGTTCTGCACTGCATTATCCCCAGCAATAAAGATTCTGGAATCAGAATTTGGCTGTCAGTTTTATTGATGTTGCATGGGGTACAGTAGAATACGGCTTTCTCTTCTGGAAATTTATTGACTTGGCAGTGCAGAGAGCAATAAAACTGTGTTTTTAATCAGTAAGCCAAGCAGACATGATTCCAGAAGAAATATAGGAAGCAAACATGCCATCATAAGAAGATTTCTCCCCCAACTGTCCCTGTTCTTCTCAGATGCCCTGTTAAATAAGTTTGGGTGTTGAACGATATGCTTGGTAGGACTGTCTTCAGGAATAGAATCAGAGGACCAAGTTTGGATTACTTCCTCCAGGTTATACCATCGCTAAGAGACTATTCAGTGAAAGCAATTTTCTGAAATGAAATTTCTCTGCATTAGCCCCTAGAGAGGAACTGTGATAAGCTGCTTTGCACGAGGAACAGAGAGAATGAGACATGACTCCTCTCAAGAGAAGAAAGGTTACAATGCCTGTCCCTCCACCTTGCTCACTGAGAGAGGAGGTTACCTGGATATATATCCAAAGGAAATGACTTCACTATCTCAAAGAGACGTCTGCACTCCCATAATCATTTCTCCATTATTCACAATAGCCAAGATATGAAAATAACCTAAATGTCCTTCGACAGATGAATGGATAAAGAGAATATATGTATATTGTATATGCATATGTACAATGGAATATTTTTCAGGCATAAAGGAAGGAAATCCGGCCATTTGCACAGCATGGATGAACCTGGAGGGTATTATGCTAAGTGAAATAAGCCAAACAGAGAAAGACAAATACTGTATGGTATCACCTATGCGTGGAATCTTAAAAAAAAAAAATCAAGATTTCATCGAAACAAAGAATAGAATGGTGGTTGCCAGGGACTGGGGAGAGGGGAAAATGTGGAGATGCAGGTCAAAGGGTACAAACTTTCAGTTATAAGAAGAATAAGTTCTGAAGATCTAATGTACAGCATGGTAACTATAGTTAATTATACGGTATTGTATACTTGAAAGTGGCTGAGAGTAGATCTTAAGCATTCTCACCACAAAAAAAAAAAAAAAAAAAAAAGAATTAACTATGTGAGGTTATGGATGTGTTAATTATCTTGATCTTGGTAATCATTCCACAATGTATGTATATATCAAATCATCAAGTTGTACACTTTAAATATACACAATTATATTTGTCAATTATTGGAAAAGTTGGAAAAAAGGAAAAAAGAGAGAGAGAATGAGTTAGGAATCACATGCTAGGTAAACATTTGAACTCAGTCTGCTTGGTCCTGTTACCTTGTCCAGGTTACTAAATCTCTCTGTGATCCCGCTTCTTCTGCTATCAAAGGAAAATACCCACCTCACACCATTGTTAAGCGGATAAATTAAAGTTAGAAGTGAGTATGCATAACTCACACAGCACTTTACACCAGTGGCAAGTCCCATTCGGGACTGTAGAACATCTCACTGATGCAAATCTGCTCATGATGGAGGAAGTGTTCTTTCCCAGCAGCTAAGGCAGTCTCTGTTGCATAGACACATGAAAGCAAATCTCCCACCTCTGTTCTCATATTCCTGATATTCACTTCCCACCTGCAATGTCCTCATCCATTCCCCTCCTCTCTGCCAGTCCTTGGGCCAACACTTTGAACCACTGTAGTTGCTTGATAAATGTTGGTTGAACATTCCTCCCTGCCTCGCAGATGTTTTCTCCTGAGTTATCTTAACCCCAGGTTCCATTAGCACTCATATATCATCCTGTTCTGGTTTTGCTATTGCTGAGTAATGGCTCTTCTCTCAACTCTTATGTAATGCCTAAGTTTTATCTCAATCCTAGAACACTTAGATTGTTCCTCTGGATACAAGCTAGTGCCTGTAGGAAACGCTCTATAGATGTTCCCCCAAAATGGCATGAGATGTCCACGTGATTTAACCTTAGGAGCAAGTGGTCTGTTTGGGATAATATTGAAATAGGGGAAGGTGATATAGATCAAAATAGGAGCATGTTCTTAGTGAATCTTTCCTTTCCTGCCTGCCAGGTTTCCAATTGTATTTTCACCATTCATTTCTCCATTCTACCCAAAATAGCTTCTTTCCCATCCTCTCAATCAAGCCTATAGGGCCACTCTAGAACTATGTATTAACTATTTACTTGGTGCCAAGCCCTGTCTTTTACGTAGGTTATCTTGATTAATCGTAACAACCCTATGAAATAGGAATTATCATTTCAATTTTATGGATGAATAAACTGAAACAGAGGGCTTAAATACCATGTTCAAGGTCACATAGCCAGGCAGTGGGAGAGTGGGGATTTGAACCCGGGTGTGTCTGATCACAAAGTTCAGGATCTTAAAGACAAAATTACACACTCTTTGATAAATACCAAGAATGTCAGAGCACATCTCTTTATTGATATGTTAGAATTCTCAGCCTGAATCCAGTTGTTGGGAACTCTGTAGATCACATACATACAAACACAAAGACACACACACACACACACACACACACACACATTTTATTCATAAACTTAAAAGGCACCTAATCTTAAATCTTAAACTCTTAGCTTTCCTTTTTTTCTTTTCTAGATCACTCACCTATCTTCCTATCAAAGTAATCCCATCTCAAGCTTTCAGAGGACTTGATGAAGTTGTAAAAATGTAAGTAAAATACTGCATATCAAAAGACATTCATAATTGGAATAATAAAATTTTTCCTAAGAGAAAATGTAGTTGAAAGAGGATAATTTTTCTAGAAGAGAAATTGTGATTAGGAAACCCTAGTATTTTTATCTTTTTAATACAAATAATATCTAGGGACCTTTGAAGAAAATGTATGATTTTCAAGAGTCATTAAAATCCAGATAATTAACTTTGCTTCAATGAACTGAATGCATTTGGATAAGTGATGACAAACTTCTCAAGTAGAAAAGAAGACAGATTCCAATCATAAAGATTCTCCTTCTGCCAGAGCAGCTATTCCCTCATGTCATATTCTTAGATAACACCCACATAGAAGAAAATGTGTTGGAAGTTTATTGTGCATCAAAAGATAATCTTTGTATCTAAAATATAGTAATTGTATGATGAAAACACAGTATTTCTAGCCATATTGATAAAAGGCATTTATCAAAAGTGTAAAGCAGCCTGATCATGCAGTGTGATCTCACACTGTGTCAGAGGTAGCGTCAATCCTTTGTCCCTGGGTCTCAGCTTCTGGGGCACAAGACCTCATACACAGAGACAGAACTTTCTCAGGAGTCCAGGATTCCAGCATCCTCCTTAATGTTAGTCCTAGTCAAAGAACCTTAGAGGCCATTTACTTCCCAGAGAGCATCTCTTGATCTTAACAATCCACTGGGCTTTCTAAGTAGATTTGCATGTGTAAAGAAGATGCTATACCCATCAATCCTAGCTCCTTCGGGAACCTCTGACTGCTCTTTAGGGTATTAGCAAGAATCGAGGTATTTTTGTAAATTCCTCAAAAAGTAATGCATATTATAGGAAATTCACTGCAGGTTTACAGAAATGTCAGTTTGCTTGAGCCTAACCCTTACACTTCTGCTCTCAAGTTTAAATGCTGAGTTTTGATCATTTGATCATTTGATGCACTTTTAATGCATTAAGACCTCCTGGTGAGAAAAGCAACCACAGTTAAATAAGCAAACCATTAGGTAGAAATAAGATGAATCAGCCCAGAAACAATCCATTACTGTGTCGTTCGTGAAAGACATTAACTGCCTTAGGCTCAGCCTTTCTGTGGGCTAACCTCTCATCAAGTCTGAAGCCTTCAGTGAAAGTTAACCTTAGAAATACGCAAATGTACAATTTGTGAATTGGAGACTTCTTTCTCAGTTGGCAGCAAATGGTAGCTTATGTTGAGGTTTTAGGGTAACATTGACATTACCTACATTTGTAGGAATGGTACGTGGCAAAGCTAATGTCTTTACTTTTGTGTCTTTTTAAAAAATTCATTCATTCATTAATCTATTCATTCATTCATACCCTATGTGCCAGGCAATATGAAGCCACCAGGGATTCAGAAGAGAATACGACATACTCTTTGTCCTCAATTTGCTAACAAAGTGAGACAAACAGTCATAAGAAGTAGACAGTTACAACCCAAGAAGGACACTACGTGCAGAAGTTCACCACCTTGCAATTGCCTCAGAACAGGATTTTAGGAAAAGGGTAAAACGTTATGAAACAATGAATTCAACCCAAATTAAAACCTCCTTAGAGTGATGGAGTTGGGAACCCAGACATCCTGATCCTTGTCCTGTACCTTCCTATTAACACTGTTTGCCCCTCCTCTCAGAGCCTCAGTTTATAAAGCTGTACAACAAGGGGATCTGACGAGTTTTTCTCAAAGGTCCTGTCCACTTCTAAGAATCTGTGACTCTGAGTCATAGATAAGCAAGAAGAAAACCTGTCACATAAACAGAGGTTACTGAAACTTGCGTTTCAACTGCACCTGAGTTGTACGTGTCCATCTGTGCTCCTAAAGGGAGACGTTAGCACTGTATCATGCAGGACAATTTAAGGCATCCCTGCTCTTTTTTAAAAGGACACACTGGAGCCCCCAGTTGTTGGGTCACACACAAAGCTTATTACCATGCAGACACCATCATTTCTTTCATGTTTCTTCTTTTTTTTTTTTCTTTTCTCTCCCCTAGTGAAATCTCTCAGAGTGATTCCCTGGAAAAGATAGAAGCTAATGCCTTTGACAACCTCCTCAATTTGTCTGAAATGTAAGCATCAGCTAACAGATAGTTTATTGCTGTACACTATTACCTCGCTGGCTGGAGCCCACTCAATATTTGTATTCAAGCATCCACTGCTAGGAATCCAAGAGGAAAAGACTACAGCAATTACTAGGTCTGAGCAAGCACTAATTTCTCTCACTGCAGTGGCCTGAAGGTTGCCATGGTGACAACTGCTTCTCCCTGGGAGCTGTATAAACTCTGAAACATCACAACACAAAGTTGGAAATTAAAATTGACATTGTGGAGTCCTGCCAAGTAGCTCTTACCTTATGGAAGGAAGGGTACGCAGTACTTGAGATGGTGGGAAAATTTGGAAAAGAACTTAAAGGTCATTAATTAGTTCTTTGGGGGCTGTTTGGGGATATTCATTTATTCAGTAAATGGTTCTTGAGCACTGCCATGTAAAAGCCCTGTGTTGGGCATGTGTATGTTGGGTTTGTTTTTGTTATTGTGATGTTTTGGAATTGATACTTAAAAATAATCCTTTCTCCAATTTACAAAAAGGATGGGAAAAGATTGGCTTAATTCAGTTTTCAGATGATGAACTGATGGCCCAAAGAGGTTAGCTGATTTGCCTGATGTCACACAGCAAGTTAGCACCAGAGCTGGGGCTGTAAATCAGGTCATGTGACTCCTAAACCTGGCATTTTACTGATGCCTTGTTTGGCCCAAACCTTTGGCCAAACATTTATTGTTTGGCATTTATTTCCTCTAGGTTATGTCATCTAATCCTTATAGCCACCTTGCAACTTGGGGTAATTATTCCTTTTGTTAAGGGGAAGGAATGCAGGGTCAGAGACCTCAGTAACTTGACCAATGTGTCACCTTAGACAATAACAGGGCCAGGATTCAACCCTGGCCTGTCTTTCTTCGAAACTTGTGCATTTTACACTATACCACAAGGCCTCCCTATGAGTGGTCCCCTTAGCAATTATCTAAAGAGAACAATTAATTGATAAGTATGTGAGTACCCGCCACACATCCAACCGAGGGCCAAGTGCTACTGGAATACAAAGAAGGTAAAACACAACTCTCCCGGAAATGACAGCATAGCCAAGGACGTGAGACTAACTCACCAAACGATTATAAGGAAATCCAAAATAATGGGTATTTCAGTGCAAAAGGTATAGCCTGGACTTGGCTGTGAAGTAGAATTTCATGGTGGGGGTGGGGAGGGGGGATGGGAATCATTACCATTATAGATGATAGCCTTATCCCAGACCTGGAAATCTGCAGTTTTAACAGACTTCCCAGGTGATGCTGAAGTATAGCTTATAGTGAGAAGCACAGAGTAGCTTAAGATAAATAAAGCTGCTCATGATGAAAAGCAGCATTTATCGACAGAAAGAAAAATGAAGTGCTCTATGGGAAAGTTTATGCACTTTTCCCAGGAGGGTCCTGAGACTAGGATGTTAGCTCCACACAGGCTCTTTTGCTTTGTTCACAGCTATTTCCCCAGCACCTGGAACAGGGCCTGGCACATGTAGGTGCTCAATAAATGTTTGCTGAATGAATGAATGTATGACTGAATGGTCTAAGGTCAGACCCCAAAAGATCCTTAAGAGAGAAAATTCCCTTCCCTCTCTTCCATATAATGCCTTATATGGCCCATGAGTGCTTGACTCACTTGTAAAAATAATTGCCACAAAACATCATTCACCTCTAAAGAATCACAAGGACATAAAAGATGGAAATAGCAGCAGTGGTGGATAACTGCGGTAAGGTGAAATGATCACAGACTTGGAGTCAGAAAACTTGAGTTCACCTCCAGGTTCTGCTACTTCTCATCTGTATGACTAGAGACAAATCATTCAACTTCCTGATTTCATCAACTATAATAATACCTGCTAACATTGATTGAAGCCTTACCATGAACGAAACACACACATTTACTCCTCAAAAACCACCCTATGAGGACATTGAGCTTTCAGTCATATATCCAAAGTCATACAATTAGTAAAACCAGGATGTAAAGTCAAGCTGACTTCAGAGTCCGTCCACCGAATCAATACAATATATTTTCTATGTAGAACAAGAGTGATTATCCTTTCCTCAGGGGTTGTTGCATGGGTTAAGAAAGCTAAAGGCACTTCCTGGCCTTTTATTGAATCCAAAGTAGACAGCACTTGGCAACTGTGGCTACTTCTCAAAGGGTGAAAGTCACTGGGGGAACTGGGGAGAAGGGCAGTGAGACCACTGTGGTATTATAGCTATAATTTTATACTTTGCAAAGCCCTGCCTTGTATATCATCTCTACCTATTCTATTACTCATTACCTAACAACCTGTGAGGTAGGAAGAGTGTGTATTATTATTCTGATTTTACAGAAGGGAAAACTAGCTCAGGGAAGATACAAGGCTGGCCATCATCATACAACAAATTATCTACAGAATGAGCATAAAATCACCCAAATCCAAGCCCCTGGACTCTGCCCTGGCTGTTCCATAGACTGGGTACCCATCTGGGTAATTGGTCAGTGTGGCTGCTAGCCCAGTATGAAGAGAACCAGTTTGTCTACAAGGGGCAGTAGCTAATTTGCTCATCTCTCCTGGCAGTGGAATTTCCCATCACCCCCAGCGTGCAGGCTCCATGGTGGGGCAGGACCTACTCGGCCAGGAGCCCTGGACATTGATGTTCCTCGAGGTACAGGGGTGTATAACAGACTCCCACCTTTGATGCTTACACCTGCCTCAGCAGGAGGTTGAGAGCAGAGCTTCCTAGAAATAGCCAACTGGCTCTTACCATGCCATTTCTACCCCCAGGGTCTCAGGAGCTCCTCTCAAGCATATTAAAGTGACTTGATTTTGTTGATGCTATTTTCAGCCAGCATCCTCTGGTGACCATGGTCTCATGTATTCCAAATAATACATATCTAGTAAACTGCTGCCTTTTTTTTTTTCTCTCTTTACAGACTGATCCAGAACACCAAAAACCTAGTGTACATCGAGCCTGGAGCATTTACAAATCTCCCCCGGTTAAAATACCTGTGAGGAATTTTTCTTTTTAAGCAACTGGGGATGGAAAGATGGGCATGTGATGAAAAGCAAAACAATAAAAAGGCTGAGAAGAATTTTTAACTATATACTTAGCATTATTTTCATGTGCGTCTTCAGCCTTCTGATTTAATCAGCAGTTCTTGTCAGCCACCATGCTGGGTGCTTTCATATATGTGTAAGTGGTTCCCAACATTTCTCTGTCTCAAACACCCAAGAAGAATGTCTCCCCTTTGCAGTGATTTTCAAAGCTGGTGGTGGGAAGGTGGGGGGTGGAGGGGGGTGACACTTTAAAGTCTCTAAGGTGAGGTGGTGATATGGGCAGAGTGTGGGTGAAAGTGAGACAAGCAATTCTGATTGGTCCCCATCCCTGGTTGAGAATGACTGATCTTCTGTATCTCAGTTGTTTATTCACTTATTAAGTGAAAACTTTTTAAGCATTGCCTTGAGTTAGGCACTATGCCACATAAACTAAATCATTATTTTCTATTTCCCATTAAATGTAAGTCCACTAGTTAGAATTATAAGTTGAGTACCACTGTAGCCCAGCAGATTCATTGCCTTGCCAGCAATACCAAAATTCCTGAAACGTGATAGAATCTATAAATTTATCACCGTGGATCTTCTCACATACCAACCAATCACTTTTTCACACAGAAAAATTTAAATCTCTCTAACATAGATGTCCTCTCTCTCTTCTTCCTAATAAATTAAACTTCATAAGATCCACAGAGGATGTAAAGTCCACAACCCCCATCACCTCCAAAAAAAAAATGGAGGGGAAGTGGGGACATCTTCTCTCTGGTGTTCCACGTGATCCGTGCAGTCTTGCCCTGGGGCCTCCTACAGGAGGTGCTGCTGGAACTAGCAGAGCTCCAATTCCTAACCAGGGGCTGTGCTTTTCCAAATCTCTAAGGGGTCCATGGGACACATAAGCATCTGCAGCATCAACCACTTTGGAAAAACATAAGAAAATCCCAGAACAAAATGTGACTACTGCAACCCCTTGTTTTCTAAGAATCCTTGTCTTTATTAAATAGTATTTTCACCACAAAAAAAGTGATATTCTCCCAACCCCAGTATGCATTGCCGTTTAAGCCCACACTGCTACCACCAGCCACAGGCAGGGCAAGGATCAGTGTGACTGGGGTAACAGGTAAGTAGGAGAACCAGATAGAGCCCAAAGAGAAACCTGGCTTCCTTTCAGTGTCACCAGTGCCAGCAGTTCACATCAGTTGTCCAGAGTCCATGACTGGTGAATTTAAAACTCATTTGGGGGTAAGCCAGATGCTGGGACTCCTCTAAGGAGTCCTGTTCTTGTGTAATAAAATATCCTTCAATTTAACCTATCACTGAAGCCTCTCTCTTCTTTGAAGGTTGAATAAAAGGTAGGAGGAAAAGAAGAGCCTGGAGTAGCTCCAATAACCCAAAGAATGTTTAACGATTTCAGTGAGATACCTGGAAGAACTTCCTGAGTCACAACGTAGCTAAATAAAGGAAGATTTTTAATGATGAAGGATATGGATTTCTCACAGGGAGATTAATCTTCCTGAAGTGTTTGAGTTAAAACGTGTTCCAAAGTAGAGGGATGCTTTCTAGAACTATCAAGAGCATGGAATAAACTAATTACCAAAAGGAAATGGAATGCAATACAATAGGAAAATGCAACTGATACAATAGGAAAAGACAGGCTGGAAATACAAACATAAATGAAAAAGACCTGAAAGTTTGGTCCCAGCCCCTAGATCTCTAAACAGGTGTCATTAGAGCAACTTCTCCGTAGTGTTAGGGGTTTTTAAATTCTAACAATCTTTAACAGCTAAAATTGTTACTGATAAAGCCAAACTCAATTTTTTAATTTAATGTGAAAATGGTATTTGTAAAGTGCCTTTCTACTGCCTTTATTTTTATGCCTTAATAACAATCACTTTTACTCACTCTCTGCCCACATCCCCACCCTGCCCCAAATAACAGAAGCATCTGTAACACAGGCATCCGAAAGCTTCCAGATGTTACCAAGATCTTCTCCTCTGAAATTAATTTCATTCTGTAAGTACCAGGCTGATTGGTATGCATAACAGTTTCCTATTTGCAGCTAAAATTTGGAAAGTAAATATTTCTCATTTCATTCCTCAAGGGAAATTTGCGATAACTTACACATAACCACCATACCAGGAAATGCTTTTCAAGGGATGAATAACGAATCCATAACACTGTGAGTAAACTCCCAAATTCCCATTCTGCCATACAGCCTCCTGCTATTCTTATTTCTAACTCGAGGTGAGCTCTTCCTCATCTTTTACCACATTCCTCATTTGCTGGTGACATTCTTTTTGACCTAAAATGTCAAGGGTGAGAGGAGTTGTGTGGGATCACAGCTGGGTCATATGTTCACTTGACAACCAACCAACCCATTCAGTTTAAAATTAATCAAATAGGCCCTGAGGATTTACAGTGACTGAATTTCCAACTGATGAAATTGTTCACTACATCAATGGAATGCTTTGAAGCTGGGAAGAGACAGCCCAGAGGGGAGTGGCTGCCCTGGTTAAAAAAGAGCTTAGAAATTTCAAGTTTCAATGAGAAGAGTTTGGAAGGATATTCTCCAAGTAGGCAGAGTAGTTGATCAATGGACTCTGCTCTCTGTCTTTCTTTCTCTGATTTTTCATCTACCCCCTGGGACCTGATCACTTTGTTTCTGAAGCAACAGCATCTGTGCCCATTCCCTACATCCCTTAATACTTGAAAATAATGTCTTTTTGTTTGACAATCACTCATCAGGTTACCAGGCTCACAGGCCCCATCCCTTTCATGCTCTTTCCTAAGACCTTGCTTTTCAAAATATGGTCCATGTACAAGCATCTACAGCATCTTCTGAGAGCTGATTAGAAATACAGACTCTTAGGCCCATCCCAGACCTGCTGACTTAGAATCCGCATTTTTCATAAGTTCCCAAGGATTTACATGCACATTAAAGTTTGAGGGGCATTGTACTAAGATAACCCAACTCATTCTCTTCACTGTACACCTGCTGACCTCCTTCCCTCTGGGATCCCTGCCATCTTCACATGGGGCACCTTCCTTTGCCCCACCCTTCAGAAGTAGCACTCTGGGCACCATGTCTCATTTACATCCAAAGTCCAGTGACCCATATTCAATTCTGCTCCCCACATCCATATTCTTCTCACTCTTTCTGCTTTGGTTGTAGCCTATGGCAGGATCGTGATGAGGCAATAAATAAGTTTAAATGCCCTTAAAGAAGAAAGAGAGAGCATGGATTGGATAACCCTGAAATAAGGAGGTAGTTGTGAAGCAAGAGAAGAGACCATCTCAGAGGACCCTTTTATATCAATGGATTCTAAAAATTGGTGTCAATTGTATGCTGCATTTGTATAGTACTTTTACTTTCTAGGTATAATTCAACACACATAATTGTCATATTACAAAGCTATTGCCAATGTAGCCCCAGCTCAGAGTGTTACAATCAAAAGAATACAGAGCAATAAACAAAAATAACTTCAAAATAACTCAAATTCTTTACTTGCAACTCTTGAACACCAGGAAGGAGACTTTAGATCCTAGAAAGACTTCTCTATGGTCTTTCTGCTCTTCCACTTCCCTCACACTCTACAGTCTTCCAGCTGTTTATAAAGTGTTTCCAACTCACCATTGCATATGGATCTGGAACTACTCATTCAACATGTCCCCTGTCAGAAACAGGGTATTTACAGAGCAAACGCTGAGTGGATAGGTACAGCAGGCCTTAGGATCCGAGGTCTTCCCATGTCTTTATTGAAAACACAAAAGACATAGAAGATCCATGTCCCAGCTCATAATCTCAATGTGGGAAAACCTGAAATAATGAAAGAATAATATAAACCAGTAGATATCCACTGTAAGAGTTTGTGGTGCACAGAAATGAGAGTCTTAGAGAAGTCCTCTTGGGCTGGAGAAGTCAGAGGAGGCTGCATAGTGGAGCTGAGACTTGAGTTAGACCTCATAGAACCCAGTAACATTTGTACGGGTAAATGTGAGAATAGCAGCTCTTATTCATAAAGCACTTACTAAGTACCTGCACTGTTTTTAAGTACTTTTTTAAAAAAAACTCATTTAAATCTCACAGCAACCCTATGAGGCAGGGACTCTCAGCCCTATTTTTAGATGAGGAAACCAAGGCACTGAGATGTTAAGTAATTTGCCCAAGGTCAAGATTTAGACCCAGACAGTTAGGCTCCAGAGTCATGGTCCTAACCATTTGTGGAACCACATATCGAGAAAAGGGGACTGTAATCCAAGTGAACATGAGCAAAAGCATAGGCTATGGGAAGGAGGAAAACAGGATGAAGCACACTCAATGGAGGAAACATCTTGTTTAAGGATTGGGAAATATGTTTAGATAAATGGCAGGGGTGGAAGGGACACTGGATTGCAGAGGGCCTTGAATGCTGGCATAAGGGGCTAAAGGCTTAGAAGTAACTCTTTATTCAAAGATCACAGAGACTTTGATCGAAGACTCTCTTTGATTTGACCTAACCCTAAAAATAATCAGGAACCAATAGGTACTCCTCCCAGGTAAATGTACAGTGGTGGGAGTGGAGTGGAAAAGGAATGAAAGGGCAGAAGACATGAAGATCAATAAGAAAACAAATGTTGGGAATAATCCATAGGGGTCTATGACCTCACAAGACTGGGCCACCCCAGCAAACTCAAGGAGCGACCAAAGAGTCCTTCTCATACATCACATTTCAGCATGTGCACACAAGAACTGCACAATGTTTTTATTATGGTGCCATTAACTTATGTTAGTTATGATTTTAAGACGAGTAATGCCTACCAGCAGGGCATAATTGCCCCACCTCTGACGTTAATGAGGATTGTGGATCCATCTCTCCCAGAGAGCCTGTGGGGCCTTGTGCTTCCATCTCTCTCCTTACTCTCAGCCCTACATCTGGAAAGGGAGTGACTAGTCATTTGCTTGGCACTTGTTCTCAGCTGAATGGGCCCTTCTATAAGCAGGATCTGTGGAGCACCCCGCTGGAGAAAGGGTACTACACTTAAAGAGGAAAGCCTTATTTTCTCAGCTATAAAGTTCAACTCTCTAATTAGAAAATAATGAAAGCAAGCTTTCTCTTTTCATTATTAGCAGCATTTGAGATTTGGCTTTTTATGGAATCTTTCCTGCCCTCCCCCCACTCAGATCTTTACCAACTGTGAGTTGATTTAATGAAAACAAAACACTTCACTTGATGCTGGAGAAGTTCCATGGGGCTAATGCTAACACTATGCATTAGGCTCTTATGTCCCTTTATAGCCACTTCAGCTTTTCATTAACTCTCCTCAAGAGGCCACCTTGAAATGTACCCCTGAGCAAGCAGGATTTGGCTGCACCACCTTTAAAATATTCTAATGACTGGTCATACCATTCTCAAAAAAGAGACAACCTTGATTCATGTCTGAACTCCACAAAGAGAAGGAAAGGTCATAGCAAGTAATTCTTAAGACACTTCAGAGAAGGGATGCTTGGCAAAGGATGACAAGATTCCAGACTGTACCTGTGACAACCCACAGTGGAGAGACTGCTGGGCATTGAAATAGAAAGCATAGGTTCTAGTCCTGGCTCTGCATCTAAGCAGCCTTAGTCAAGTCATGCCACCTTAACATGGCTCGATCTCTGTCTATCCAACGGGATTATTAATAACTCCTTGTGCAAATTCAATCACATTGTGTCAACTACACCGTACTGTGACAATTGAAAGTTAATATTCAGGAAGCCAGTTGTTTTAGACCGTCCTGAAAACCTCATGTCTCATCATCTTTTTAAATATTTTTTATTTTGAAATTTTTAACTGACAAATGGAGTCACTTTCCATTTGTCTTTACAACACTGACAAATGGAAAGAACAGTACTATGAATACTCCTATACACCTTACCTAGATTCACCAACTATTAATAGCTTGCCCCACCCACTCCATCTCTATATATTTAAGTATATACAATACATTTCCTTTTGCCAAACCATCCAAAAGAAGTTTATAGACATCATGACACTTCATACCTAAATACTTCAGCATGTATCTCCCCAAAACTGGGACATTCTATATAACTACACCACCATTACACCTAAGAAAATCAACATGAATTCAATGATATCATCCAACCTACAGTCCACATTCAAATGAAGATGTCTTTTACAGTTTTTTTTTAAAAACTCAGAATCTAATCAAAGTTTATGCTTTGCATTTTTGCTATTATGTCCCTTAGTCCTCCCAACCTCACCTCCCACCCCACCCCTCAAAGAACTGCCCCCCTGCCTTCCTCTGTTCTGTATGATTTTAATTCCTTTGAGGAGCCCAGGCCAGTTGTGCGGATTCATCTGACTGTATTGTCATGATTAGATTCAGGTCAACATTTCTGCAAGAACACTACAAAGGGGATGTTATGTCTTTCCCCTGCATCAAACCAGGAGACACATCATGCCATACTGTCCCACGCCTTGGCCATTTGATCAAGGTGGTGACTTCCAGACCTCTTCATCGTAAGGCACATTATTCCCATTGTCATAAATAAGTAAACCATGGTGGGATACTCTGAGTTCATGTGACTATCGTGTCTGCCAACAGCCTTTCATCCAATGGTTTCGGCATCCATTAATTTTCAACTATTACATAGGGAGTTTCAAAATAGCTTTAAATTTTATCATTCCTCTACATTTGTTAGCCAGAACTCTTCCATAAAAAAGAGGTTTCCTTTCCTTTCCCCCTTTTCTTCTCTGTCTTGTTCTGTTTTTAAGTATTACAATGGAATGTGCAGTTTTCAGAAATTTTATTCAATATATTATAATCCATTGCTGTCATCATCTTTTGGATGCCTGTCACCTTTTTATTATTACATATAGTAAGTCATATAAGTTGACATGAACTTGGCTGTGGTGGAGGAAAACATAAAAACTCAGTGCTGCTAAAAGGCAGGAGACATGCCTGTATCAGAGAGAGGGATCTGCCATAGACTGTAAGCCCCACAGAAATGGGGGAATTCTAATGAACATTCAAAACTAAGGTCATGGCAGCATCTAGTAGTGACCAGTCACAGCTATCCATACAACCACTGCCAGGGCACCCACTAAAGACGTGTCTTCATACATGAGGAAGTACTCATATAAAAGGACTTCAGCAAAGTACCAATGGTGAATTTAGGATCCCTCTTCTTTATGATGGTTTTCGTATGGTCGTTTGATAAAAATTTGCTAATAGATTTCCACCACAGGGCATATTTTCTAAAATAGGATGCTTCACCCTTCAGCAATGGGGCCCACTTTTTGAGACCCTGAGGATCTGTAAACATAAATTAAGTTTTTTTCTTTGAAATCATCCAAAAACTAGGTGGCTACATGATCCAAGAGGGAACTATGGGAGAATGTCTAATACTGTTACTATAACCCTAGAAATGCTGTTAGAGCCCCAGGAGTATTTGGAGTTTGTTATAAGGCAGCATTCAGAATTAGAGTATCACCTGTGATTAGTTTCTAAAGCTTGAATCTTACTTTGAATAAAAAGATGCCATTCTCTCTGTTTGAGTCACGATTACTGACATTTGAATAGAGAACCTAGACAATGCTTTAAAGTAAAGTACAGCTATTGTAAGAGAGGAGAGAGGGGGAAAATTCATTTCTATGCTTGTGACAGCATCCTCAAGGCAAAAGAAGTCCTCCTTATTTAATTCTGACCTGCGATGTTTTGGAAAAAGTTATCTGAAGTGACTCTCCAGATGTTTTAAAGGGCATTTAAAGTATTGTGCAGGCTTAACAGCATGATGTCTCCTACTCGCATTTGTAATTTCTCTAAAGTAAGTAAGGCACTCTTTTAATCAAAATAAGGCAGTACATTTTACTGTGTGTGACTGGTAAGAACAGAGATGAAGAGCAATATCTGAAAAGGAAACAACGAGCCACATTCTTTGGAAAGTTGGGACAAGCAGGACCTGGGCTATTCAAAAAAAAAAAAGACATGAGAAATGTCCAAATGCAAAATGTCAATGTTGCCAACACAGACCGAAGGTGGTTGAGGGCCTTGGTGGGGGCAGCCCAGGCCACTGAACCAACCTGCTCCACCAGAGAAAAGAAAGGCCCCGACTGCAGTGGAGGAGAACAAGAGTTCAGTTAAACAGGTGGCTGCATTTCATGGAAATCCTGTCTGGAGCATAGAAAGGGAGACTCTTGATCTCTGTTCTGGTCAGAGAGCTGAAGGCCACTGCTACATACAATAAGAATAATAATAGGAGCAACACATTAAGCCTTTACTGTGTTCCAGAATCTATCTAAGTCCTTAAGTATGTTTACTGTTTTAATCCTCATAACAGCCTTTTGAGGTCAATATTATTATTATTATTTTTGATTTATTTTTTTTTTTCTGAGGAAGATTCACCCTGAGCTAACACCCACTGCCAATCTTCCTCTTTTTGTATGTGAGCCACCACTACAGCATGGCAACTGACAGACAAGTGATGTAAGTCCATACCCGGGAACCAAGCCCGGACCGCCGAAGTGGAATGCGCCAAACTTAACCACTAGGCCACTGGGGCTAGCTCTCAATCCTCAATACTATTATTATCATCCCTATTTTCAGATTAGGAAATTGAGACACAGAGATATTAAGTAACTTGCCCAAAGTAACTCAGCTTATAAGTAGCAGAGCTGGGATTCAAGCCCATGTAGTTGGGCTCAGGGCTTGCAGACTTAACCACAAGGGTGCACTTAGAGCAATGACATTGTAAGCCCCATAAAAAGTATAAAATCCTAATATGTATAAAACTAGGATCAGGGCAGCATAAAACAGTTATGGGTAATGGGCATGCAGACAACTGCTAACAGCTTTGCTTTACCAAGAACAGAACAGAGTAGGGGCTACTCTTTCTTGATCCATTACACTTAGAAGGCAGAGAAAGCAATAAGAGGACTAGACTCTGGACTCAATTCTGACCAACAGACCATCTGATTGGCACAATGGAAATGATGAGAGCTTCATCATCCAAGATATACCCTAGGGCAAGGGGTCCCAAAGTGACATGCCCCAGGCTCACTGGGAGAGCTGTTACAAAAGTGCGTATTCCTGGATACCACTACCAGATTCTGATGCCATAGGTTTGCAGCACAGTCGGTAGGTCCGAGTCTGCAGTTTGGGCAAGCAGCTCCAGGTGACCCTGATTCAGTGGACGGAGGAGAATGCTTTGACAAACACTGGCCTAGAGTCTAAGAAATCCAATTTCAAAGAAGTTCAGAGAAAAGACAGGTGCGATTCCTTCATCTGAAAGAGCTTGCTATAAAGGAATTCACCTCCCCCGCCAAATGACGAGATACTGACAAAGAATAATATTCTAAGAGTAAAATTTTAAAAAAGAATTCCAGTGTGGATTGAGCTGCTAAGAAGGCAAGAAGGTTGTGTGTAATTACACAGGACAACAGATATAAACCCAGTACCTGTCCCCCCAGATTCTACAATATAAATGGAGAAGGAAAATTATTGACAAATGGCATCCAATAAGCTATTATAAAATATGGTTAAGAGCTAGTGAGTGAAGTTTAAGCTAAGAAGAATTCCAGAAGAAAGCACACGAGAGTGGGGAAGCTGGGGAAGGCTCTTCCTCCCATGGAAGGGGCAAGACTACAGCTCCCCCAGCCCGATGACTGAGCTCCTGCTGGGTAACAGGCACTATGGGAGGCCCGGGGGTTTTATGAAATGAATTAAATCTGCTCCCCTGCTCTCTTTGAACTCGATCTAATAAGGAGACATGACGAATTATTTTGTAATCTCTGCATTTTCTGAATTTCAGTGTTCAAATGTCAGGCTTCGAGCCCCAGCTATATTTATGTATTTACTGGTTTGTCTCAGCTGTGCTGTGGGTTGATGGAAAGAAACCACACACACACACACACACACACACACACACACAGACATATGTGTAGACATATACACATATACCATAAGATGACATTCCATACTTGTTTTATTTAACAAAGGCTAGAGAAATTTTTCAGACCACAGCCACCTGGAGCCAGAGCAGGTGAAGAATGTATCTAAACTCTTTCTCACCTCGCACTCCCCAGCCTGTCCCTGACATGGCCACGTAGCTGCCAGCAACCCCATAAAGGGAAGCTAGGGTCTTGCCAGATACAGGAGTTTAATTTTATATCTTACCACAGCCCTTTCTCACTTGAGTCTTACATCATTGTTCATAAAGAATTTATACAAATATTTCTATTTTAAGACTGTGGCTACAATTTATAGTAAGAAATTCATCTTACATAGACCCGTTTGTTCATCCAATTGATTTAACATATATTATTATAATCCTCCCAGGTGCCAGGCACTTTCTAGATGTGGGGGATTCTGCAAAGAACAGAACAATTTGAAATTCTTGCTTTCATGAAGCTTCCATTCTGCCGGGGGAGGTAGATAATGAGCAAGTGTAATATAATTGTGGGTCAGATGGTGATAAAGCAACAAAGGAAAAGTAAATCAAAGAAGGGGTCTGGGGGATGCTGGGATGCTGGGATGCTGGGGATGCTGGGATGCTGGGGAGGGGAGGATGATTGTTTAAAAAGGGTAGCCAGGAAAGGTCACACTGAGAACATGACATCAAACACAGCCCTGCAGGAGGAAGGAGAGGGGGCCATGGGGATATCTTGGGAAAGGAAAGTAAAAATAACAGCAAAACTGATGTGCTAGAAGTAGCCACAGACAAAGTGTTTTCTCATCCCATTTTTGCCTGCTGTGGGCTTTAGGCAAGTCACTGTCCTCTCTGAGCCTATTTGCTTCTTTGTAAAATGCAGGGGTGCCACTTGATCCTCTCCAAGTTCCTCTCTGGCTCTCATATCCCAGCATCTGTGTTCTAAGGAGCCTCTTATGTCTCACACTGGGCAGATGTGTATGTGTATAGATATATATATGCATATGTATACTTATATGTATATAACATACAAAAATGGTGGAAGAAAATTTCTTGAACAGTACTACCCTAATTACATACAACACACTCTAATTAATTTTTCCTTTTGTTCTGTTCTACTTCATTTTTTAAAATGCCAATTCCACCCAACTAAATTGATTTCACTCTCCATTAATGGGACTTAAGGAACTGTTTACAGACATTGAAATCTTCTTGTTTGTAGAGCTAAATATGGCATCAGCAAAACCACATACTCATCCAAGAGAAAGAAAAGCTAGCTCAGCACTGGAGCCTTCCTCTGCCCTCAGCTTTCAGCAACCCAGAAAGCCCACATGCCCACTGGGGCCTGGAGAGCCAGAGGCGAGACCTGAGTGCTAGTCAGACAGCTCCAGCCTCAAAGCCCAGTGCTGCCACTGCTTTCTTTGACCTTAAGCGAGCTGCACAACACGAGGCTTAGGTTTCTTATCAGTATAATGGAAATGACAATGAGGATTAAATCATAACATATACATAGAACGGCTGGTCAATAGAACGGCAGTTAATGCACACTTAATAAATGGGTGATGGTGGTGATGGTGGAGGTGGAGGCAAACTGGAGCAAAAAGAGCAGTTTCATTTCACCAGGCGCTTAGAATCTAAAATGTTAGAGCAACAGAGCTAGATACTGTGAATGCCAGTAATTATCTTGGTAATATATGTCATAGGAAGAAGAATGTGTGATTCCAAACTGTGTTTCTTTCATTCCTAAACCCTCTCTCTTCCCTCTTCAGCAAACTATATGGAAATGGATTTGAAGAAATACAAAGTCATGCGTTCAACGGGACGACACTGATTTCCCTGTAAGTATGTGCTCATTTCCCCAGCTCATGAATAAAAATGAAACATTACTCTGGCTACCAGATCACGTTCAATCTTCAGCAACTAACTCAGGACAAAAATAAACTTTCAAGTGGCTAGTCCTCAGTGTTTCATGCATGTTACTAGGCAACTGGCTGGCTGGAAACCCGAGAGCACCGTGATTTCAAAGATAGATGCAGTCTGGATACATCGAGGTTGACAGTTTGCTGAAATATTCAACACCCTACTTTAGGCTCCTCCATCTCACAGCCTCCGTCTCTGGCCCCCTTGCTAAGGCTGATGGTGTGTCAGAGGCAGCACGATTTCAGTGAAGATATTCTTCACCCTGGCCCCACTGCAGAGAAATTGGGTAACACCATTTACCAGCCTGATCAGCCACAACAGGCCACTCAGAGTCCCATCTCCCTACTGTGTGTGTTGGTGGCAGGGGAGGCTTTTATGTTCCACAAGGTGAGGGAACCTAGCATTTTCACCACACCCTACTCCAGTCGCCAGTGTTAACAGCCTTTCACTCAAGGGAAACAGCCCTACTGTTTCCTTCATTGTTCCCAACCTCTCCTTCTTTCTACGGCTCCTTTTCTAAAAGTGGCTCATTCACAAAGCTTGTGGGGCTAGGGCCGTTTGAACCATGACAGGGACAGGGTGAGGTGATGATCACCCTACAGCTGTGTATGATAAAAACTAAGAAAAGCTCAACTAAAGCCAAAAGTAAGGAAAATAAACACATGAAAAGGCTTTTATAATAAATAAGTCATATAAACCATGGTCTATACCAGTGCCTCTCAAACTTTAACAGACGTAAGAATAACGTGGAGATTGTTAAAACAGAGATTCCCAGGCCCAACCCCCAGAGACCTTGGTTCAATGGGTCTAGGGTAGGGCCTGAGAATTTGCAGTTTTAACAAGCTCCCAGGAGATGCTGGTGCTGCCAGTCTGAAGTTGAGTAGCATAAGCCTAGACAATATACTATTTATTTTAACTATAGATTTTAATCAAAGACCCTATTATATTTATACCATGCTGTTTAGCTTGGTGACCAAGAGAACAGAACTAAGAGTCACTGACTGTGACTCAAACTCCAAACCCATTATTTATCAGCTTGACCTTGAGCAAGTTGCTTAATCTGTCTTAGCCACAACGTTCTCCTCCATCAAATGGAGCCGCCAATAAGCTTGTTTTGAGGACACCCCCACCAATGAAAAGGTCTGTTTTGTATCCTCAGCCTGGCACAGAGTAGGTGCTCATTTATTAATTATTTACTACATTACATGGTTAATTAATTATGGATGAATGATAATTAAATAAGATTATATTTTTATGCTCTTAGCACAGGTCTGGCATATACTAAGGGCTCAAGAAATGGTAGCTTTTTAAAAGTTGTCCTTCCAATCATGGAGTGAATTTCCCTCATTTTCCTGTTGACTTGAATTTAACAAAGGGTTCACTCTAGCCAATTGAATCTGGTTCTGCCAAATTTAAGTCAGATGCATCTCCCCTCCCGGCACAGTACTCTCAGATGCCCCATTCCATTATCCACTCAACAAGCGTTCGCCAAGCATCAGCTGTGTTTAAGGAACAGGCTATATTTGGAGGGGAAATGAAGATGCATAAGCCCTGGTGTTTGCTCCGCAGGAGCTTACAGCCTAGAAAGAAGCATCTCCAAATGGTACATAAACTGCACTCTAAGTAGTAACTAAAACAGAAGGCAAAGCATGACACCTGCCCTGAAAGACAGAAAGTCCTCCGAGATTGCAAAGGCAGAAGAGAAGGAATTAGAGAAAGCCTCGTGAGAGTAGACTTTGAGCTGGGCCTAACCTGGACAGGCAAAGATGGAAGGAAAATGCATTCTGGGCAGAGGACAACAAAAAGAATGGCCCAGAGGAGGAAGCATGGGATGTGTTCATAGACCAGCAAATAGTATCTTTTAGAAAGTTCTAGATGTGGGTTAGAGACAAAGCAAGAAAGGCCTTAGATGCCAGAGTAAAGAATTTGGACTCTCTACTGTAGAAAATGAGAAGCCATTGAAAGTTCTGCGATGGGAAGTGTGAGAGGGGTGCGTCTGGAGGGTTCATCTGTCAGTAGGGAGGACAGAGGGTTGGAAGGGGCAGGCCAGAGCTGGAGACACAGACATCAGGGTTATCTGAATAGAGGGGGTGGCTGAAGTCCTTTGTGACTGACGTCACCTGGACAAGGGGAGAAAATAAGAGAACTGAATATAAAATTGGGAGGAAACAAGAGATGAGGAAGAGAAGCCAGAGCAAAAACAGACAGATGTGGGAGGAAGACCTCCTCCCTGGAAGGTCAAGGAAACTAAGACTTCAGGAGGGAGGGCCTTGGCTGCAGTGTCTCAGTGGCTTTGGAGATGCCAAAATGGTTGTGGACATCGAAAACTCCAATTAATCAAGATTCCATATTCCCCACATCTCATTGTTGCAAGAAAGAGGAAACCAAGAACACAAATCATTTTGCCAAGAACACACATCAATTTCATTCATTTATTCATTCAACAAACACTTATTAAGCATCACCAATATATTAGGCACTATGTTAGGTGCTAAGTCTGCAATGATAGAGTGGAGTCTCCGCCCTCATGACGTTTCTGTTCCAGCAGAAGAGATAGACAAAAAGACAAGTAAATAAATGAATGTATTGCAGGTAGTGATGTGTACCCTGAAGGAAATAACCTGTTACCGAGATCTGCAAGAATACAAGGTGTGACTGATTTTAGGTTAGGTGCTCAGGGATAGCCTCACCAAGGATGTGATATTTAGGCTAAGCCTAAAGGATGGCAAGAAGTCCACTCTGGCAATAGTGAGGGGAAGAGTGTTACAGAAAAGGGGAGCAGCATATGCAAAGGTCCTGAGTTGGGAAAGAAAAGAAGTTGATGAGCTCCAGGTATTGAGAAGAGGCCAGTGTGGCTGGAGGGTCTTCAGCAAAGGGAAGACAGGTATGAGATAAACCTGAAGACGGAGATGGACCCATGCAGAACTGAGGGGCCTTGGAAAGGAGTTGGAATTCATTCTAAGGGCAAGGAGACCCACTGAAGGATTTAAGCAGGGAAGGTGGAGTAGTTTTCAAGACCATTAAGCAAAATTTTCAAACTGTACATTCAGCCCAGTTTCTGACACCTTCCTCGTAAATAGGCTTGTCCAAAGTTGTTCAGAACAATGACACCAAAGCCCCGCAAAGTTCTCAAACCTGCCGGTTCCTAAGGCAGGACAGGGTGGGGAGGATCAGCACCTCCAGGCGGCCCAGAGTCAGTGCCTCCCATCCCCAGAGCACCCCACTTGGGAAAGCTTTGGGTGGAGTTTGGGGGTTCGCCCACTCTCCAAAGGTCATCCTAGCCGTGCACCTCACCTGGAGGGCCATGTCACTGGGAGACGCCCAAAGTGCCCCCAGGAAAATGCGGCAGTTGAATTTATTTTTGACCAAGTTACACAATGCAGAGTTATCAGTATACAGAAAGAGCTGTGTTTTAATGAAACATGCAAAATGCTCTGTCATGAAATTTGAACAATTACTTTGACCTGGCTGATATGAAGATTATTTGCTCACAGAGCCCGGTTTCAACGAGGTATGACCATAGCCGAACATAATTAAAACAAACCCAATCAGGGAGAAGAGCCATGGAGGTTTGAGAAGGAAAATTTCTTTTGATTTAGATTTTAAACAGCAGTTGACGCTGACAACCTCATCTCTTTGAAAGTGGAAATACTCCCAGGGGATGGGCCGATGTGAGACGGGTGCATTCTGATGAAAGGGCTGAGGGATTCCAAGGAAAGTGCTTAGTGGAAGCATGTGGAAAACAGCTACCCAGGGAGTGAGAGGCAGGGGCTTTTGCAGTTTGTAAATGGCAGGCGTGATGTGGAGACATGCAGAAGGACGATAAAGAAGACGTAAAGCTGAGATGAGCCAGGTAATTACCGAGGCATCCTGCAGGGGAGGGGGTGGCTGTTGTGCATCCGTTTTGTCGTGTAACACTGTAACAGTGGTGCAGAAGAATCATGTTCCCATGCTCAAAATCACCAACGACAGAGGGACACTATGCCTACTGTGTCCAGGGTTTTCCAGAATGCTCTTTCAGTCACTACCCTTCTCTTAGTCAAAGAAAGTGCTCAAAAGAAGGCTGGCAGGCCTGAGCCCAGGACCTCCTCTCCCAGCACCCTTGTCCGCCCAGAGAAGGTCCTGTGTTTGCAGACACCAGCGTCAGGGCCCAGACAGGAAGCTGCTCTGCAGGGTCAGGCTTGAGCTGCTTTAAGCTAAAGGGAACAGAAGCCCTCAGGAAGCCACTGCCCAGAGCAGCTTTTGGCTTCTGCCACCATCTTAAGAGCAGTGGCCCTAACCATTTTGTGTCCACAACATGCACACTTGGCGATGATCATAAACACAGCACAGACCCCAGGGACACCCAGGGTACGGGGCAATTTTCTACACAGGCTGTCCTTCCTCCCCCTTCTCACCCACTGAGAAATGCAAATCTGAAATGAAAAGAATGCAATTAACACTGTGAAAGAGGTAACTGAATGGACCCTACTTTTTCTTTTTAAGTAAAATATTTGCAAATTTCGGTATATTACGATTAACAAACGGAGACCTCCAAGGTCAGGGCAGCTGAGAGCCTGAGACAGGGCAGGCTGCACTTCCACCCGCAGCCTTGAACACTAGAGCAGCATTTTCATCCTTGCCCCACTGTCTGGTGGTAAACCTCCATAACTCCAGGACAGCAGGGGGTGAGTGCTTTTAGTTGTAGGACAAAGGGTTCCCCGGAGCAGGGGGAAACTGCAGAGGAAAGGTGGGGCCGAACACACACTCCAGCAAGTTCACAATTCACCAAGCACTAGTGTGTCTTTTTTCCACTTTACCTACAGCCCCCACTTGTGCCCTCTGACCTGAGCACCATGCACACAGGTTGGTCCAAACGTGTGTACACAGCTATGACTGGGTACACGTGAGGTGCAAACTCCACTAAGGATACTGTCCTTCCCCACAGGGAGCTAAAGGAAAATGCCCAGCTGGAGAAGATGCACAACGGAGCCTTCCAGGGGGCCACAGGGCCCAGCATCTTGTGAGTACAGTGCTGCTGCCTCCCCTCCCCACCCAGTGCACCCCAACAGGCCTGCGTAGGGTGTCCAGCCACATCGTCTACAGCCCCGTTTGTGGGGCATCAGCCTCTGCGTGTGAAAGGGCTTCCATAACAAAGCACCACAAACTGTGGGGCTTAGACGACAGCACAGTATTGTCTCATGGTTCTAGAGGCAAGAAGTCCAAAATCAAGGTGTTGGCAGGGTTGGTTCCTGCTGAGGGCTGTGAGGGAAACATCTGTTCCAGGCCTCTCTCCTTGCTGCTGGTAGTTCCTCTGGTTGTGGCAGTGTGACTCCAATCTCCACACAGCATTCTGTGTGTGTATGTCTGTCTGTCTGTCTCCAAATTCCCCCTTTTTATAAGGATATCAGTCATATTGGATTAGGGTCTATCCTAATGAGCTCATTTTAACTCAACTACCTCTGTAACAACCCTATTTATAAACAAGGTCACATTCTGAGGCCCTGGGGGTTAGGACTTCAACATACGAATCTGGGGAGACTATTCAACCTATAACACCAAATATGGAGGGCCGCCTCTTGTGCTGCCCAGCTGGCACCCACTCATGGCAATCCAAAGCCAGAGATCAGACTTGCCCCGGGTCTTGGCTGGACAGGGCTGCACTGCTGTGTGTCAGACTTTCTGAGGGTGCAAGGAGCAGAGCCAAGTTCCCCCAGTTAATGGGAGTTTAGCGTAAGGACACGTATGAAAATTAAGAGGAACAGCAAACTGAAACAGTCGTGTCCTGACAAAGCCCTGGGAAGCCTGGGACATCTTACAGGAAACACCTGTAGCTGCCATCAGGCCTCAGGGAGAAATGCACAGGGTTCCAGACCCTCTGCAGATCTAACACAGGGTCACCTCAGCACCCTCCACAGAGGCGCTGGCCCATTACTCCCTACCTAGTACGCTGTTATGCATTCAACAACCATTGACTGAACACCTCCTGTTCACCAGGCACCACACCATGCTGAAGAGACAGTGGTGAGCAAAACAGCTCTGGTCCCTGCCCCTAAAGAGATTATAGTCATGTGAGGGGGACAACAATAAGCAGGCACATAATTTTAAAATGAGAAAAGTGCTAGAAAGACAGTGAGCAGTGTAACTCAGTTCATCTGTTTGTTTATTCATTCATCATTTATCCAATAACTACTTTATAGGTCCATACTATGTGCTAGCCACAGGATCAGGCATCAGGAAAACAGCAGAGAATATGAAAATATGAACATCTCTGCCTTAACAGAATGGGGGAAGACAGACAAGGATCAAATAAATAAATAAAATATGTAGTATGCCAGATGGTGTTGGTTACGGAGGAGAAAAATTCAGTTGCTTGGAGAAAAGGAGTTCCAGGGAGGGCAAGCTACCATTCTGAAGAAGATGGTCAGAGAAGACCATCCTGAAAAAGTTTCACCTAAGCAAACATCTGAAAGAGGTGAGGGAGCAAGTGATGTGGATGTCAGCGGGAAGAGCGTTCCAGGCAGAGGGAATGGCAAAAAGAAAGGCCCTGAGGCAAGAACTTGCCTTGTACTATCTGAAGAACAGAAAGAAGGCCAGTGTGGCAGAGTGAGCAAAGAGGAGAGTTCTAGAACATAAGGACAGAGAGGTTGCAGAGAGCCAGGTCATGGAGGGCCTTGTGGCTATTATGAGGATTTGCCTGTTCTCTAAGTGAGATGAGAAGGCTTTAGGGTTTTGAGCAGCGGAAAGAATGAACTGACCCAGTTATTCTTTATATCCTAGCTCTTGATAGTATCAACTCATGATTCTGCCTACTTTCTATCTCCAACCATTATATAAACTCCAAACTCTATCGACTTAGCTCTTGCCACTATCAACTCCTGACTCTCTTTTCCTGACTCCTATCCACTATCACCTCTTGACCCTGTCTTCTTCCTACCCCACCACTACCAAACCGACTGTATCTAGTTCCTAGCTCCCACCACTATCAACTCCTGAATTCAACTGCTTCCCAGCTCCTGCCACTATCCATGCTGACTCCGTCGACTTCTTATTTCCTGACACCATCAACCCCTGACTCTTTCTGCTTCCTAACTCCCGCCACTAAAACTCCTGACCTTCTCCATGTCCTGACTTCTGCCACTATCAATCCCAGCTCTTTCTGCTCTCCACTCAACCTCATGACTTCTACTTTATGGCTTCTACTTGTGAGTACAGTGCTCCTGTACTCCTGCTTTCTCTGCCATCTCTCAGCTTCTGCCACCCTACCCTAGGGTCCCTGTCTGTATGTCTCATATTCAAAGTACACCAGACTCAGAATCTTACAGGTTGGTTGAATACTCTCCAGTCTAGTACAGCCTGTAGGCAGAACTCTTACAGCAAGCTGGCCACTCACTTGGCCACTGGACAGCTGAAGAGCGTTGCCTCTGGGCCAGGCACAGGACATGACAGAGCTGGTGTGGTCACAAGGCACCCTGTAAGACAGTCTTCTTGAAGAGCTGCTCGGTCAGCCTACATAGAAATTACTGGGAGCACTGCAGGCACCTACACTGTCTTGTTCAGAACAGTGGGGCCAGACCTACGTCTCTTACTTCCCAGACAGTATTCTCATTACACCCTTAGGATTTAAGTGGTGTCTCTAAGGGTTCCTTCCACCCACACCCCAAAAATATTTCCCCCACTGGTCTGTCACTGAGACTGAAAATCTATTATCAGAGATTCACTTCTTTGTAATGAGACCTTGTCATTTCTAGAATCCTAGTTTAAAATATATCCTCACCACCCCCACGCCCCAAAAAAACCAAAAAACCCACGAGGCCTACAAAGAGTCACATTTTCAATCTCTAACACATCTGAGATAATAACTCTATAAAGCAGAATGAGAACACTGGTTACCTAAATCGACAAGGGCACAAAAACAGCAAAAGTGTGCCGCCCGTGAGGCAAATTCTGCTGCCTTTATTGTTCCAGCAAGGGTCTACACTAGTAGTCGCTCCATGTTGTCAAGTTCATCTGCCCATCAATCACCTCCTGACCCCTCCCATGTGCTGGGCAGGAAGTACTGAGGCAGCTTGCTGAGGGAGTTGTGCTGCTGGGGAAGTTTCATGGGGCATCAGCAGCAGCTGCTTAGAAGATGGACAGAATGTTTAAATTCCCACTGACACCGACTGTTCTTCCTCCTCATATTTAACTTGTTTGGAGTCTTCTTGAACGATGCCTCAAGTCTAGAAAAACCAAGGAATTCAGGACCTTGTTTACAACACTTGAGCTTTCTACACAGTTCTGATGTCATAGCCGAGTGTCTGCTTGCTTTGGACTGATGAATCCGGTTTGCCTTTCGAGAACATGTATTCCTCTTCCCAGGTAGATGATGGCCAATGCCACACAGCAGCTCTTAACAGCATAACCAGCCTGTGCTTCATGAAAACCTACCCTGCAGGGCTTGACCAATCAAAGACCAAGGCATCTAAAGCCCTGAATATTTTCCCCTAGAGTAGAGCTCAAAAGCTGATGTCACTGCATGTGGCTGCTGTCTCATAAAGCAAGTAGTTATTTCACTTCTGCTAAGTGGAAAGAGGTAGAGGGAGGGAGGGAGAGGGAGAAAGGAATCAGGAGAGGGAGAGAGAGAAATGTTAATGAACCTATGGCAGGTACAAGGAGCTATATTCAACCTTGAAAAGAATAATGGGATACTTAGGAGAGAAAAAAACCACAGCATCACTTTTTGAATTTAGATCCTAATGAGAATACTGAAATGGAGAATTAGTAGAAAGGCAAGATGGAGAAAAGATTCCTTAGAACCTGGAATGATATTATGGTTGAGAAGACATTTCATTCAATGAATCAAAGGTACAAAATAAATAAATAAAAAGCCTTTCTCTCTTTTATTTTTCAGGGATATTTCTTCCACCAAACTGCAGGCCCTACCTAGCTATGGGCTGGAGTCCATTCAGACGCTAATTGCCACATCATCCTATTCTCTAAAAAAATTACCGTCAAGAGAAAAATTTACCAATCTCCTGGCTGCCACACTGACTTACCCAAGCCACTGCTGTGCTTTTAGAAACTTGCCAACAAAAGAGTAAGTAAAACACAAAAGGTAAAGCCTGCCAAGCTGTGGCAAACTCAGCTTTGAAAATAGTCAATTGGTTGACAGCTCCCTGCCCCTTCACTCCCTGCCTTCTAGAACAATTCTGTAGCCATGGGATCACTTTCAGATAGACAAGAAGAAAACAAACCATCTTGTTTCCTCCAAAACCATCAGTTTTGGAAACTGATTCCAAACAGCCAATTTAACCTGCAGCTAGAAGACCTTTGTAGCCTCTGGGCTAATTGAATTATAGCCTTAAATTAGGCTATAATTGCAGTTGCAAAATGGAGTACAAAACTGACATCTCAAAGATCAATTAGCTCTAGTCCTCATCAGAAAGCAGCATTTTTAAAGAAGTGGGGGAAGTAGGCTCAAGAGGGTAAATTTTACCTAACATCTTAATCTTTAATAAAAAATGGACACAAAACACTACAAGTTTTGCGTTTTGTTGCTGTTGTTTTAAGCTATTTCTCTCCCAGCAGAAGACCATCTTCCATTTCAGAACTGAATCCTAGCTCCCTAATGATGAGCTTAGTGTGGGAACAGAAAAGGCACAAGTTCCTGGCTGGTTCGTGTCCAGTGGGGGCATCTGACCTATTCAACTGGTTCACTTCAATCCAGAATGGAATGACAGGGTGTGCATGATTTCATTCTTTCCTTAAAGCATTGTTTTCCAGACGTTGTTGACTGAGAGGCATACTAAAAGATACCTTTTTTACATTGCAACCCAATACACATCACATATGTCACTGAAAAAAAAAAAAGCAATCCTTAACTTTTTATACATGATACACTCTGATATTTTCTTGTCAATTTCACTCTATTTTATTTCACATTTGTTTGTTTTTAATGCTACCCTTGATGCAATCTGTTGTTTTCATGACCCGCTAACAGGTCACACGTACAGCTGGGAAAACATTGCCTTATAGGGATATCACGCAGCCTAAAAAGATAATCTCAATCAATTAATTAGATGAAGCACTGAGAAAATGACACCAGGATGCTGCTGTCTTTGTTTGGAATCAACCCTTTTATAATTAATCACCCAGCCTGTATTATTATATACCTGCTCTGTGCCTTGCATGGGTACATGCAGGATTATCCAAAGCTTTTGAGGTAACCAAAAGGACAAACCACTCCCATGCTCAGAGAGCCATTAAATGAGCTTCAAAGAACATTAACTGAGCACCTACCATGTTTCAACACTGTGCAAAAGTCTAAAGATGCAAAGATGAGTGAGAGCTCATCTCAACCCTCACAGAGTCACAAACAGCTATGTGGGGGCAACACACATGAGAGCCAATGTTTAAGTTCAATACAGCAAATGTTATGATAGAGCTGAGAACAGAACAGAGTGTTCCAGGAGCACAGAGGAAGAGCTTCTAAATGGCAGCAGGGCTTATGGAAGGCTTCCTGAGGAAGTAACTTCTGCTGAGTCTTGAGAAACAGGTAGGAGTCGGCTAGACATGTGTGGGGAAAAGCATGCCAAGAAGACAACATAGATTGTGTGAAGACACAAAGGCAAGAAACAGTAGGATGAAAGTCAGTGAGAAAAGCTGAAGCAAGTACACTTATGGGTCCATGGAGGAAGATAAGTGAGGAAAGGAAACCCGGGAGAGGTGAACTATGATGGGCTCTGAGTGCTACGCCAAGTTGCTCAGAGGATGGGGAACCCCTGAAGAATTTAAAGCCAAATTATTCAAATTTGCTTTTGTAAAATATCACTCTGGCAGCAGGGTGGAGAATGAGTTAGAAGTGAGCAAACTGGTGAGAGACCAATTAGGAGAATTACACAGACACTGGTTTATGATAAAGCTGATTCTGGACACCTCCAATTTTGTGGCAAAGAAGTCACCTCCCTTCTGAAATTACTGACATATAAAAACTTCAGTTCAGGGGTTTTTTATTCCAGTAGATGAAAAAGACTAGCTCTGGGTAAAAAAAAAAAAAAAAAAGTGGGATGGAGGGTGATCATGAAATTGTGGGCCAGTATCAAAGTGAGATGGGAATGTAGCATGCAGAGGTTATTGTGATTGAGATTACAAGCTTTAACTGAGCCCGTCCGTACCCCTAAAGCTCCAGACCTTGGACGCTAGTGAGGATGGAGCAGTGAAGCTGGGCCAATGGAATGTTTGTGCAAATTCTGAGTCAGCCCTCTGCCCTGCAGCTGCTGAGCCTGGATAACGCACAGCTGCCTGGGCAGATGGCCCCAAAGATCTCCTTGGTATCTATGATTAAAATTTCAAAAAAGATAAGAGTAGATGGAACCCAGTGCTATCATCTGAAGGCCAAGAACAACCACATTTCCTGTTAACTGTAGATTGGTTCACACACACTATCTCGAAGTGTCAGATACAGAGCCAGCATTAAACATACACACACACATAATTTGATCCAAATTTGAAGATTTATAATTCTCACCCAAAATAACAAGCTGATTAATTTTTGAAAGTGAGTCCAATAGGTCAAATTGTTCTGATATATTCTCCACCTCCCTGCTTTTGTACAAAGTCATTCCTACAAGGAATTGTCTTATTAATATTGGAGGAGAAGAATGCAGCTCGCGTCGCTTCATTTCTCCTCCCTCCTCAGGAAAGGCTGAAGCTCTCACAGCCTGCTCTCCTTTCTTCCGTTTCTTCACTCAGTTTTCCTTTGTGCCTCCCTTTGGTTTCATCTTAGGAATACAAGCCTTCTTTTAATTTTTTGACATTTTCCCCCTTTCCATAGGCTAAACTTCTTAGAGAAAAAGATGGAGGAATGAGAATCACCCACATATATTTCTGCACATGAGCAAAAAAAAAAAATGCAGAAAATTCACATAATAATTTCAGGTCCAGTATCTTCAAATCCTTACACAAGAGATTCCCAGCTACAATTCAAAGCCATGAATGGTTATTTGTTCATCAAGGCCGATGTGGTGAGGAGAGTGAGGAAGAGCAAATGTTAATATACCAGAAAGGTAGCTTTTAATGAGCACTGAAAAATCCGTGATTCAGTATGACAAATTTAAGTTTTTTCATCTCTAGAGCCCACACAAAACACTTGGCATTCAGAAGCATTTTATCTAAGCTGGAAGCGCTCTAATGACAATTCGGAAGCCTTTACTGTCTCCCCAGGAAGCATTTCAGTTAGGACAATGGTGCAGAACACGACACTGGTGTAATAGGTAAAGAATTTGGATGAACAAAGCATAAACAGACATGATCAGGTTTAGTTTAAAGACCAAAAGCTCAACTGCCTTTTTTTTTCACGTCTTCTCTTTCAGACAGAATTTTTCATTTTCCATTTTTGAAAACTTTTCCCAACAATGTGAAAGCACAGCAAGGAAACCAAATAATGGAACACTGTAAGTATTTGCATGCAAAGAAACTCAGGGAGCCATATCTCATTCTGTGTGCACCTTATTATTATCAGTGCCAACTATTTTCTTTTGATAAAAGTCTTGGTTGGGGGCATGTTTGCAAAGCATTTTATAATAGCTTTAAAGTGAGAATTTTTCTTTGTAAGTGACATCCAGTTGATCAGGTATCTCTTTCAACTGGTCAAAAAAAAAAAAAAAAACGCTTTAAAAAATGTACCTACATGTTCATTCTACAATTATATTAAATTCTCCTCAGAAATTAAAATTTTATTTGCAGGTACTTTGATGTCACTAAGGGCTTGTTTAAGTCATAGCTTCATTTGTAGGAGTTTTCACTAGTCACATGGTCAGCACTCTACAAAGATTAACTGATTGTAGACATGGCTTCTCGAAGTAGCCTCTGCCTTCAAAGAGACGTAGGCCACCTTGACCACTATACTCTGGAGCTTAAACTTATTCATCTTGAATGCTATCACTAACATACACTGGATGGGAGCTATATTTCTATTCTACTGACTGATCTTTTTAACATTTTTCCTGCCTGTTTGGCATTTCACATACCTTCAAATGTAAAAGAGCAAGCCTCAGAAGATAATCCCAGTGTCCCGAGGCCACATTTACTGCGACTTAGAAGTTTCATTATTCCCCCCATGTGTCCTTCAGGCTACAAACCCACATGCCCTTCTAGGATACCCTGCCCATCTCCATTCTCTCTTCTACATCTTTTCTCTTTTTGTCCCCCATCAATCTGCAAGTTATCCAGAGGCAGCAGGGTGAAATGATGGAAGGACCCTGGGCTTTGGGGCTCCTCAGGGTTGGATATGAATCCTTGGCAGTAATGTTCCTGTAACACTGGGTATCCCTGGACAATACTTATCTTTTTTGAGACTTTTTTTCCTCATCCGTAAGAGACAGCAGAAATATCACTTGGCTTTCAGAATTGTGAGAGTGAAGGGAATTGTTGAAGAATGTGACAGCTTCTAGGGTACATTATAAATATTATAGTCTGTATTCTTCTTTTCTTTTTCTTTCATTTAGGTCTGACACCATCTATCCTCCAGTGTTCCTTTCCTCACCCTTTCCACTCTTCTCTCTTGATATTCTCTCCATCGGTCACCTTCCACATAACTCTTTTGCAACCATATGGCTTTTTCCTCTCATCAACAGGAAGCTGCTTATGGGTACAAGTCAAGGGTAGCACCGAGGGGTGGCTTGAGGGAGGGGAGACTTTAGCCCACTCTCAATAATCCTCAGCAACCCCCACCCCAAGCCTTCCCCAGTGAGCACACGATCCTGAGTTTGCTATGCTAACACTGCTTTAAAACCAGCCTCCTAATCTCCAGCATCCCCAAAACTACTTGAAATTAATCTATGATCTAAATAAAAAGAGTGTACTTCCTGCAAAAACATTTTTTATGATAAATCTTCTTCCCCCCTTCTCACCAGATTGCTATTTCTGAGTCCCTGGAGTTCAGAAATTCTAGAGCTAGCCACTAAGCCTTACCTACTCTCCCCAAGACATCATGGTGTCCTTACTGCTATGACTGGCCCCATTGTCCTCCTAAAACTCCTGTCTTTTCTCCCTTCATTGTTCATTGTGACCGGGGCAGTGGTGCTACTGCTTCTCCTTCCTCTGACTCAATATTGCTCAGCCCGTGCGAGTCCATTCACACACCCTGCATAGCCTTCAGAACTAAAGACAGCTCCATGCTGGGTTTGTCAATAAGCATGATGCTGCCCTCAGGAGCCATCCCAGGACACAAATGCAAGTAGCAGCAGGTAGGTATTTGGTCTTAAGACAAATCACCAAGGAGAAAAACTGCTAGAAATATGCCCAGGAGGGCAAAAAAAGAAAGGGCAAAGGACCAGGGGAGTGGGAGAGGGAATATGTTTGACCTCTTATTAATATAAATTTATTCAGAAATCATAGCAGGATTTTTAGAAGCTTTGAATTAGTGCTTCTAGCAGCTGAAGTCATTTTGAGAAGGGGAAAGGAGTAAGGGAAATTAAGGCATTAATTAAGAGAAATTAAGTTTTCACCTGATTTAATAAAGCCATTATTTTGTAGGAATCAACCAGGGAACTTGCTTAAAATGCAGATTCCTGGGCCCTGTCCCTGGAGAGTTTGATCCAGGATTTGAGGTAAAGCCAGGAATCTGCATTTTAACAAACACTCTGGGGATTCTGATGGCAGTGGTCCAAGGACCACTCTTTGAAAAACACTACGAGACAATGAAGTCAAGGAAGGACCCCTGGACTAAAGATATGAAGACCTAGTGCTGAGGGACCTGAGGCAAGTCTCTTATCTCCTTTAATCTGGTTTCCTTACCAATAAGACGATGGGTTCAATGAGATGGTCTTCACGGACCTTTCTAATGCTAAGAAATGACCTTTTTCTTTAGTCATTCTTTATAACCACTCTATCTCTTTTAAGATTAAAAAAAAAGGTAATTATATTGATGTGCATGAGATGAGGACAAACAAATGTGCTACTTACATTTAATAATAAAGCAGATGAGGTTCCTATGCAGTCTTCTGTGCCTAGCAGCACAGTTCCAAACTGATTTCTATGATATTCTAGCACCTTTTTGGAGTCCTAGGTCATAGATTTCTTTTGCTTTTTTACCTCTGTGTTCTTCCCTTCAGTAACTGTATTGCTCAAATATGTCATTTCATCCACTCACTGAATTGGGTACATGCTTCTTTATTCAGAACATGAGAAACTAAGTTTTAAGATAGAGAAAAATACTCTTTCAATGTGTAAGAAACCCTAAGGTGAAATATATATTTGTAATGGTCCTGACAGAAAAATTATGCCCATTTCTCCAGCTCGCAAGATTATATTAGCAGACTGTTAGCAAAGGGGAAATTTGTTGAGCCTGCATGCATCATATTGTATGCACTCATTGTCCCTATATCCTCTCAGAGCCAGGATCACTCGGGTTTGTTCATTCCACAAACATTTATTGAATGGATACTCTGAGCCAAAACTATGTGAGGCACTGAGATTTCATAAATAAATAAGACATAGTCCCCTAGCTTCAAGGAGCTAATACTATTGAAGAGGACAGACACGCATCATCAACACGGTTTGATGATTACAATAGTACTGAAGTGCAGCTATGGCAGAGAGAAGAGGGGATAAATTCCTTGGAGGTGTAGAATGAAGAAAGGCTTCACAGAGGAGCTTATCTTTAAGGATGAGGAGGAATTCACCAGAGTGGTGAGGAGAGGAAGGGAAAAAGAAGAAACAGCACATACAGAGGGAACAAACAGCAGAACTTATTCTGAGAGCCACAACTCTTTGATGTGACCAAAGGGAAGGTTGTACATGGGATTTGCAAGAGATAATTATAAGAATCCCTAACATTCACTGAACATTTAATATGTGTCAGGTGCTATTCTAAACATCCTACATGAGTTCATGCATTTAATCCTTGGCACAACTCTAACGAGGGAGGTATGATTATTATCCCTATTTGGCAAGTGAAGAACTTGAGACACAGAGATGTTAAGTAACTCTCCCAGGTTTACAAAGCTTATAAAGACTGGAGCCTGGGTAGGCTTGCTCCAGAGCCTATGTTCTGAATTGTGCAGCACTACTCCTTCTTAGAGATGAGACTGGAGAAGGAGGCAGAACCCAGACAAGGAGGGACCTGGAGATCATCATAAGGAGTCTGGATCTTATCCCACAGCCAATGAGAACCTAGGGAAAATTTGAATTAATAGATTTGTGCTTAAGAAAGGCCATTCCAGGAGGAATGTACAGATGGACTGGGAGAGGGCTAAAATTGGAGGAAGGATACCAGGAAGAAAACTAATGTCACTGTCCTATAAGAGAGGATGAAAACCTGAACTCAAGCAGTAGCAGTAGGGTTGGGAGGAAGGAAGTGGCAGGGGTGGGACTGTTCCCTCACTAGGGACAGAATCCCTCTTCAGTCCACTCTCTGAATTTGACTCATATCCCTAAGAAGTATCTGTTTTCACCATTTCTTCCTATTGTCCACGACCATATTCTTCCTCTGCTCCTAGGTTTCTAGTAATCTATCTTTGGCTTGGTTTCTATTTCTCAACTAGGCTATCTGATTAGCCAAGGACGTAAGTGTAAGCAAGTCCACCAGTAGCTGACAATCGTCAACAATGCCAACGTTCCAATCCCATTTGTCTTCTACCACAGACAAACAGCTTGATAGCAGTTTGGTTGGCAATGAAATGAGATAAATAGCTAAGAAAATGACAAGAAAGTATTCTTTTAGATTTAGCAAGCATATATTGTGGCTCTAAATTTGTTTTCCAAAGAAAATCATCCTCTGTAAACAGCTTCATTAAGTCTTTGCATCAAGGTGTAAAATCTATATATATAAAGAAGTCTAAATGGCTTTTCATTCCCTTCTTTACAAACTCCTACATCAATTCAGAGTTCTCAGATAATTTAACAAATAAATGTAAGACTGAGGCTATTCTGGCTTTGTTTCCTTTTGTTTCTTAGGCTTTAAAAAAACACTAAGGATGATTCTTGAATTTTTTTTAATACCCCAAAATGATAAGAAAAAAATCTGTTAAGTTTACATTGAGCCAAAATATTCTTCTTACAGTTATTCTGCCAGCTTTGCTGAGAGTGAACTGAGTGGCTGGGATTATGACGATGGTTTCTGCCCACACAAGACACTCCGATGTGCTCCTGAACCAGATGCTTTTAATCCCTGTGAAGATATTATGGGCTATGACTTCCTTAGGGTCCTGATTTGGCTGATTAATATCCTAGCCATCATGGGAAATGTGACTGTCCTCTTTGTTCTCCTGACCAGTCATTACAAACTAACAGTGCCCCGTTTTCTCATGTGCAATCTCTCTTTTGCAGACTTTTGCATGGGGCTCTATCTGCTGCTCATTGCCTCAGTTGATTCCCAAACCAAAGGCCAGTATTATAACCATGCCATAGATTGGCAGACAGGGAGTGGGTGTAGTGCTGCTGGCTTTTTCACTGTATTTGCAAGTGAACTTTCTGTCTACACCCTCACAGTCATCACACTAGAAAGATGGCACACCATCACCTATGCTATTCAGCTGGACCAAAAACTACGATTAAGACATGCCATTCCAATTATGCTTGGGGGATGGCTCTTTTCTACTCTAATTGCTATGTTGCCCCTTGTGGGTGTCAGCAATTACATGAAGGTCAGTATTTGCCTCCCCATGGATATAGAAACCACTCTCTCACAAGTCTACATATTAACCATCCTGATACTCAATGTGGTAGCCTTCTTCATCATTTGTGCTTGCTACATTAAAATTTATTTTGCAGTTCAAAATCCACAACTGATAGCTACCAACAAAGACACAAAGATTGCTAAGAAAATGGCAGTCCTCATCTTCACCGATTTCACCTGCATGGCACCTATCTCTTTTTTTGCCATTTCAGCTGCCTTCAAAGTGCCCCTTATCACAGTAACCAATTCTAAAGTTTTACTGGTTCTTTTTTATCCTGTCAATTCTTGTGCCAATCCATTTCTGTACGCGATTTTCACAAAGGCATTCCGAAGAGATTTCTTTCTGTTGCTGAGCAAATTTGGCTGCTGTAAACATCGAGCTGAACTTTATAGAAGGAAGGATTTTTCAGCTTATACCTCCAAGTGGAAGAATGGCTTCACTGGATCAAATAAGTCTTCCCAGCCCACTTTGAAGCTGACCACATTGCACTGCCAATATACAGCTGTCCCAGACAAGACTTGATGTAGAGAGTGTTAACTGTTATATCAGTAACCACATTACTGGATTGTACTTAAATATGTAAAAAATTATCTGTACCAGTAACTTTAACAAAGAGTTGATTTTAGGAAATTATTTATTCTTGGGCACACTGGGCAAAGAGAGACCTCTACACCTAGCTCAAAGTGTGGTCCATGACCACTGCCAGTCTAAAAACTATTTGGCATTGATACATGATGACATACAATGCAGAAGCTGAGAGTGTTTAGAAACTAACAGCAATTTTGACAGAGTAATTTTATGTCTGTTGAATCTAGTATTAAAAAAATGAGGTAGTAGTTTGCATATCTTTGATATTTTTCTCTCATTTCATCTTTGCAGTAATTTTTGTTACATTTTACAAAAATATTAGTCCATAACAGACTGGAAATTTAAAATAACTAGTCCTTTTCTTCAGACAGTTTGAGAAACACATTCTAGAGATGCACTGTCCAATCTGGTAGCCCCTAGCCACATGTACCTAAATTAAAATTAAATTAACAATGTAGCTTCTCAGTTGCACGAGCCACATTTCAAGTGCTCAATAGCCACACGTGACCAGTGGTTATCATATTGGACAGCATAGATAGAAAACATTTTCATCATCACAGAAAGTTCTATTGGATAGTGTTGTTCTAGAGACTTTTATCTATCCCCTGTCTAGGTTCTACTATTTAAAATTTAATGTAAGGCAAGCAACTAAAGGCACATTTCAGCCTATTTTCTTGGTTCAGTGTTTAACCTCTAAAGAGCAATGAATCATTGAAGAGTACATTGTAAACACCTTATGGGGAGGAATCCTGTCTCAGTTTTGTGTCCCTGTCTCCTAGCTCAGGATCTTAGCAATGGTATGCATCAAATGTGCTGAATTACACTGAAGTTATGAAATCTATAAGGAAAAAAATGTTTTTTTTCCTTTTAGGGTCCCATCTTTTTATTTAAAAGAAAACTTTGAATATTTAAAAATATTTAACTTTCATCATTTCTATCCTCTGGAGGATATAGAAAAAGATATCCAATATTTGCTAGAAACTATTTTTATTTATCAGAACTGACTCTTACAGGATAACGAAATTATGGTTTTAAGTGCAGTGTTTTTTGTATGCTCCTTTGACCTTTTAAAATAAATTTTATTGAAAGCTTATTATATGCCAAACATTTTGATAAGTATTTTACATAATTTAGCCCATTTAATCTTCATAAAACTATGATGCAGATAGTATTCACATTTTAAAGTAGAGGAAAACTATTACAATTTGCCCAAGTTCTCAAAACTAAGAAAAGATTCAACCAATAGGATTCAAATTCAAAGTTCTGACTCAGGATCCTAGCATCTTAACTGCTGTGTTTTACTGCCTTCCATATTGGTAAACCAGTGATCCAAAGGTTTAATATTTGCTTAAAGTTTCTTAAATTTTCCCAAACATTTTATTGTGAATATTTCAAACGTACAGAAAAGTTGAAAGAATCATATAGTGCACACTCATAAACTTAGATTCAACATTTTACTGTATTGGTTTCATTACATATCTATATAATTATCTACCCAGTATTATCTATCCATCCATCACTTCTGATGCATTTTAAAGTAAGTTGCACATATCAGTACTCACCAGCCCGAAACACTTCAGCATGTTTATCATTAACCAAGGTTCAATATTTGTTTATACTTTTAGGTAAAATTTACATTAATGAATTTTGAGAAATGCATACAGCCACATGACCCAAAACTTCTATGAAGACATAGAACACTATCACCCTCAGAAAGTTCCCTCATGCCCCTTCCTAGTTAATCCCTCACCCCCACCCCGCAGAGTAACAATGGTTCTGATTTTTTCCCCATAGATTAGTTTTGCGTGTTCTAGAACTTCATATAAATGGAATCATACATTATATACTCTTTTGTGTAAGGCTTCTTTGACTCAACACAATGTTTTTGCTATTCATCCATGCTGCTGCTTGAATCAGTAGTTCATTCCTTTTTGTGGCTGAGTAGCATTCCATTGTATGGATATTAACACTGTTTTCCATTTTCCTGTCAATGGATATCTGGACTATTTCCAGTTTTTAGCTTTCCTTTGACATTTTATTAAATAAATATATAGGCATAACTTTACCCTCTTCACATTTAGTCTGCTTTCAATCTTTATGCCATTGGGCAAAGTGATTCAAAATAGATTATAAAAGATTAAAACTCTGCAAAATGTCTCTTCTCTGTAATGTGTTTTTCACATTTCTGACTTTGCTACTCCTTAGCTGGTTACTTGTCTTCACTCAGATAAAGTCCTCTCTCTTTCAAGCTAGTGTTCTAGAGTTTGTCTCAGTGATATGAGAGAATATTAGTCATATTGCTATATACATACACAATAAACTTTTTGATTCATACATGAATCCCAGAACCAAATCAACTAACTAAGCAAAAAAGCAGAAAGTAAAACAAAAGAAAAATAAAATATATCCTTGTGAAGAAACTTTACTTAAATTACATACTCTTAAATATTGTTTGAGCTCAAGGTACTTATATTCTCAAAATAACTTTTATGGCCTTTTCCACAAATATTGATCTTTATTTTCCAAATTACAATTTAAGTTTTAATATATAGAGTCATAGTTTACTATCTCCCTCACTCTCATATCCTTTCATCCACTAAGACCTGCCAGATATTCCTTTGAACTGTCTTCCACATTAGTCCTTTATTTTGTATTTCTACTGTCACGGGCCATTTCCCCTCACCTCTGGAGTCCTGCTATATCTCCCTCATTTTAATTCATGTCCAATCTTTTCCATGTCTACACTCTCATACCCATCACCACTAATTAATCTTCTTAAACTCCTATTTCATATTACTACATACCCACCAAAATCCTGAAGAGTTCATCAGTATGAAGGAATTTAAGTTTTAGCTCCTAGCCTAACATTCAAAGAGATCCAGAATCCATCCTCAAATATGCTCACTTCATCTCCTGTATTTCTACATGAAACATATTGTTCCACTTACTTTTCCCTAGCCATGCCCTATCCACCTCCATTCTGGCACCCAAGTCACTCTTACCACCTGGAATACCTTCTTCCTGACCTGTCCTCCTTCTGCATCCTTTAAGACCCCAGCTATAAATTTATCTTTTTATCAAGCTCTCCTTAATCCACCCCCTCCCTAATCCACAATAGTCAAGACAGCTCCTTTACCTGAAATAAAGTAGGGCATAAATAATAAATATGTAACCCATAATGGTTTCTCTCGTTGGACTTCTTCATCACTTGTCATCTGTGTCACTCATTTGTCTTTTATTCTAACACTGCTGGATAGTACTATTATCTTTACATGCATCTCTCTTATTTCACCTATGTTATAAACTTCTATATCTGTCACAGAGTTTTGCACATAGTAGGTGATTAATAATTTTTTTAGCTGATTCACTTTTACAACTGAAATACAAAACAATCTTTGTTAAGGAACACTTCCTTTATGAGATGGTCTCATAGAAAGCATATGTATTCTTAATCTGTATAATCTCTCATACATATTCATAAAAACATCAAATGCCCAAGAAATTTATGTTTCTATCTTGCATTTTTTAGCCATGTTTGAAATTATCACTGGTAGGTTGCAAAATGACTAAAAAGGGTTAATCAATCTGGAGTAATTCATCTAAACTTACAAAATATTTTTAAAAGACATTTTGTCCTCCATGCATAATATTTACTATAAAGGGCCTGGTTTTAGTTTCCTCAAAAATGTATTAAGTCCAGGTGTAAATTAAGAATCTTTATGTCACAAAGATTTCAATAAATGTGTTCATAATTGGAAATAATCTTTTCTTCGAAATGTGCAATATTTTTATTAATATCGAGTTTCTTCCTAAGAGTTATTACCATGGGCTTCCTATTTATAATTTAGCTTTCTAGTTATAAATCACAAAGTTCCCACTTGGCCTAGAGTTTATTTACATGGAAAACAGTATAACATTAATCTACTAACATGAGTGAAAAGAAAATCCCCCACTAAATTCCCCTCCGCACCACCCCAATTAACTGTCGCTATTCATTCTAAGGTTATTAGTTTTCCTACACACCTTAAATAACTGAAACTGAATGCCTCGGCCAGAATTGGAGTCTCATTGCCCTGTCGAGTCTGAGCTGTACAGATGATTATTTACACATATTATAGCACACTGACTAAAATAGGTAAAGAAGGTATTCCAGGCAAGGTCAGTTGATCAGTCCCTAAGAGACTAACTGTGCAAACTCAGCAAGATCTTCTTAGCCAACAGGGAGAGGTGGAAAGTATGTAAGGATGTAGGATGTGAACATGACAAAAAGTTTGAATTAGGAATTGTAATACATGATACTTTCACAAATTTTGTTTTTGTTTTCATTTTTGCTAAGGAAGATTCATCCTGAGCTAACATCACTGCCAATCTTTCCCTTTTTGTATGTAAACCATCAAGACAGCATGGCCACTGACAAACAAGTGGTGTAGGTCTGTGCCCAGGAACTGAACCCAGGCCACCGAAGCGGCGCACACCAAACTTAACCACTAGGCCACTGGGGCTGGCCCCACAAATTTTGTTTAACTAAGCAAACTGTAACCTGTATAATAGAGACACTTTCTCCACCTATAAAAGGGTATGGGATGACACTGACAGGGATTGTATTTATAAGAACTGAGAACCTACCTTATGATATTTTGTTATAATATCTGACAAGAAATGTTTAGTTTGGACATGAGGAAGAGGTTCCTGAAGGTAAAAGTAATATCGTATCAGAGCCAAGTCTTGGATAAACTCCACCTACTTATAGGGCTTAAAGAATAATCTTCTTTTTTAAAACTGATTAAGATTTGTCTCAGTCTATCTTTAGCTCATGGGTTAAAAATATTTTTTTAACTATGAGTCATGACCATCAATGAGTAGTGAAATCAAAAAAAAAATTTTAATGCAACAGAACAGAATTAAATAGAAAACATAGGAGGCCATCATGTGCTAAAGGCAAGCATGACTTTCTGAAACTTTTGTTTCATTTGTGTTATGTATGTACATACATGCAAACATATACTGGTTGCTAAAGTATATTTCTTAGTGTGGATACTGCCCCCAAAATTTTGAAAACCACTGGTTTAGACTACTTTCCAAGACTAAGATTTTTTTCTAGTATTATTTGAGACTAATAAAAGGGCACCAGGTCCAAAATAATTTAGGGAATCTCAATTCTGTCTTCAGTCACCACCAAAACTATCATTATTTATATTAGCATGCAAGGATAATTATTTGGGCTTTGTTTTATTTTGTGGTAAGCCTACTTTTAAACTGATTTTTTTTTTGGATTTTTAAAAGATCAGGGGCATGAGGGCATGCAGAGACACAAATGGGACAACCGTGACTTTTATCTCTAATGATAAAATGTAACACATAAATAAAGAGGATCAAGATTATAATAATGTTTGTAATGTGCCATTAAAAAAATCACTGAAGCAAAGTGATATTTTAAAATTCACAGTGGAAAGGAATTTTAGAAACATCTATTATGGCCTCTCCTAAACACTTAAATCAACACATTAAACTCTAATTTCCAAGTGAATGCACTTTGTCAATAAATTCAGCCCTTAATTTGCAATAAGGCTTGCCTAAGGCAAATATAGAGTGACTAGGTGAGCCTGGGAGGAAGAAAGCAGGAAGAAGACTAGACAGTGTACTCCTCAGCCCTCGAGGGGGCACATTTCAGGGATAGATATCAAAAATAATTGCCCTCTTTTTGCCTTCCTTGTAGAAAAGATGGACATTTCATGGTAGGCAACATCCATGAAGAGAACTCATAGTTCCTGAAAGTTCTCAAGAGCCACAAAAGGCTCTAGCATAGCAGAGGTGGTAGAGAAAAGGATAATCACTCTGAGGAACCAAATCCTCACGCAGCTGCCAACTTTAGGCCAAAGACAGTACCCCATACATGTTGTCCAAGGCCCAGAAGAGATTTACCCAAATTTTGAAAAGATCTATAAGTAGCTGGGTCTCTTGGGTAGGACAGGACAAGTGTTAGAACAAATTAAACTTTTCAAGTGGGGCTGCCTCCAAAAAAGGAATGAGGAATTCACCCAGTGACCAGCCAGATCCAGGCATCTAATTCTTAGGGAGATTTCAAAGACCATCACCCACTTATCCGAGCACTCCTTTCTGTGTAAGAGTCACTGTCCTGGAGAACACCATTCAGGCCAAAAACAGAGATCCTAGACTTAGAGACCAGGTATACACCACCCATTAAGCAGAAAGATGGGGAAAAATGTTCCTTTGAAGGATTTGATCTACTAAGGAAGAGAGAATTATGAAATAGTTTATTGGGACATTAACTTGCTTTGTTTTTATTGATGCAGGAAAACGAAAGGTATTTGTGTTTTGCATGTTGTTTTCTCTCCCTGACTTTAAGACAGTTATCCAGGTCTTCTTGTCTCAAATGAGATTACTTGGCCAAAGCAAAAGGTTTCTGAAGAGTACATCTCTTTTTGACTTTTGTTTTAGAAAGCCTAAACTCAAATGAGGGAATTCCCTTTTACAGAAAAGAAAGAGAGATAGTGTCTTTGAAAGGGAAAGAGTATGCAATGGGGTCTTCCATGTAAGAAAAATAGAAAAACTTAGGGAGAGAGGAAAAATCCACCGTGACTAGGAAGAAGACAGAAGTCTGAAGTTTCAAGAAGTAGAATAAGAACCTAACCCAACTCCCTTACAATTCCCCAGGGAGACAGCAAGATACCAGATGAATGGCCTGGTCACATGATAAGCCAAGAGAGGCTGATCCTTAGCTCCAGGGATCCTGATCTCGTCAAAGATTTCCATGTTCACGTGTGGTACAGGCTCAGCAGATGCCTCTGCCTCCCATCTGGGCTCGTATAATCAGCATATTGCTAATGACAAGTGTAGACTGAAGACCCAGAGAAACCTTGAACATCCCACTACTTAAAAGACTCCACGATCTTCTGTAACATGTTTTGGTGAGAGGTGGTAGGAACACCGGCCCCAATCTAATAACCGATAGTGACTTTATCATGAAGGGGAATTAGAGCTTGATGTAAATTTTACTTCAGGATTAAAGAAATGTGACATTTCTTCATGCTCCATCACAACTGATGTATCTATGCTTTGTAAGGGTATAGATAATGAGGGTTACAAAAAAAAAAAAGAAACCCTGTTAAAACAGTAAATGAAAGAAATATAAAATTGTGTATTTGTATCTGAATCTGACTTATAATTTTATTAAGTGCCATACAGTGAACTAAAAATTTGAGCAGCTCTGTGCTGGACTATATTTCAAATAAAAATGTTTCACAATATGTAATATAGTCCAACTGTTGTTTATGATGTATTGAGCTCATAAGTTTTACCACTCTGCATCACCAATGGCTTTTGCAAATACATAGTCTCTCCCTCCAAAACACATAATACCATCTTTCAAATAGAATTTCCATTTGTTCTTGCTTCGATGAATCTAGAGAAAGAGAAATAGTCTAAATTAATTAATTTTATAAGCTAAAAGATCATTTACATTTCTTTGCATATCACATGGGATTATTCTGACCCTAAATGGAGTTCTTTAAAAATAAGACTTCCTGGGGTTGGCCTGGTGGTACAGTGGTTAAGTTCATGCACTCCACTTCAGTGGCATGGGGTTCACCAGTTCGGATCCCAGGCGTGAACCTACGCACCACTTATCAAGCTATGCTGTGGCAGGTGTCCCACATATAAAGTAGAGGAAGATGGGCACAGATGTTAGATCAGGGCCAATCTTCCTCAGCAAAAAGAGGAGGTTTGGTGGTGATGTTAGCTCATGGCTAATCTTCCTCAGGGAAAAAAATAAGACTTCCTCAAGATAGTTGATTCATTCATTCAGCAAATATTTGAGTTCCTAAGTGTAAGCTATTGTTTTAGACACTGGAGATATATCAGTTTAAAAAAAGAAAAAGTATTATATAATTTTTGCAAAAAACAGGAAAAAATTCCTGTCTTTGAAGAGTTTACATTTTAGTAAGGATGAGGGAAACAGAAACATAATAAATATGTAAGTATATAGAATTTTAAAAGGTGATAAATGCTATGAAAAATAGAGTAGGAAAAGAACGATCACAAATACAGTGGTAGGGTTGTAATTTTAAATAGAAGAGTCAGAATAGGCCTGACTTAGGTAACATTTGAGCAAAGACTTGAAAAAGGTTTAGAGATAAAACCAGGCAGATATTGACTAGAGAGCATTCCAGGCAAAGGGAACAGAAGTGCAAAAGTCCTGAGGAGCAGCATGCCTGGATTGTTCAAGAACACCAAAGAGTTCAGTATGTCTGCAAAGGAAGAAACAGAGAGGATGTAGTTAATATGATCAGCAATGAAAAAAGCAATGTTTCATTTTGAAGAAGAAAATCACAATAAAGCACTGAGCAAGGTCAGAAGATACAGCTTATAATCTATTAGATTCTATTGGCTGTGCTTTGGATTCAATAAGTCAGCCTAGATACAGACAAAATAAAAACTAGGAAATGCTACTACCTCAAGAGGTAAGAAATCATAAAATCATTGTTACCTCTCTCGGTAAACCACAAGTGTCTATTTAAAAACCTTAGAAATGTATGATCTGAAATCAAGGGTAACAACTAAACCTAGCTGTTGGCTGCAAATGGTCAAAACAAGGAAGAGAAGCCTGTGACTAGTATTCAGGTGCATTTTGTGAAGCATAAGAAAATACAAAGGATAAACCCTCTATTTGTGTGAAAAAAAAGTCCTAATAATGGAAAATTTCTTTTCTGAGTTTAACTCCCAAATTTTCATTTACATGTATCCTAAAGACTCTGGGAACACAACAGTGACAACAGAATCCTGAATGCAGCATAGGTGATAAAATCTGACCAGAATTAGGAGAACAACAGCAGTAGCAACAACTCATCCTAGTAGCCTTCTCAAGCTATATCATACATTTTTTAAATGTATGACTACATTTATTCTAGAAATGCAACATTGGTTCAATATTAGGAACTTATTAATATAAAAACTATATTACAGAAGTGACATCAGCATCATGGTGGAGTGAGTTCTCCAGGCAATCTCTCCCCTCCATGATACAACAAAAAAGACGTTCATACTCCAACAGAGGACATCCATACAACACAAAAGACATCTGAGAGACCCACACAGCCATACACAGGAGGGTGGAGCGGCTGGAGCACCCCTCAGAGGAGGTGGAATAGGGTAAGAGAAAACTTCACTCCCTTCCCAAAAGACTGTGATCTGGGACTGCGCTCAGCCTCCGAGAGGGAAGGAAGGGGGAAGGGGACACCTGTTCATGGGAACATCAAAGATCCCCGAGGTCCCTGGAAGCCTAGGGGGAAGTCCCCTAACAGGGCCAAAGCTATCATGGGGGATGACCTCATCAAGCCAACACTCCAAGAGAGCAGATAGTGAGAGCAGAGTGAGTAAGCCCATGAGAGCATGCAGAAGAAAGCAGCCATCCCCCACACCGCCCAGCGCTGACCCAGCACCTGGGATCTGGGCGGAATGCAAATGGCTCAGAATATGCAGATCTTGACCCCCACCCAGTGGCAACAGGTGCTAACTGCTACCAAATAATACCAGGATGTGAAAGAACAAAGCCACGCCCTTTAGCAGTATCAAAAATTATTAAATATCCAGACCAGAGAGAAAATGACAAGTAACCAGAAATCAGTCCTGAAGACACAGAAATATGTAATCTAAATGACAGAGAATTCAAAATAGCTATCATCAGAAAACTCAATGAGGTAAAAGAGAATGTAGAGAAACAATTCAATGAGTTCAGGAGCTACTTCACAAAGAGATTGAAACTTTAAAAAAGAATCAATCAGAAATATTAGAGATGAAAGACACAATCGATGAGATAAAACAAAATATGGATTCCCTGAATACTCGAGCAGACATCATAGAGGAATGAATCAGCATAATCGAGGATAGACATAATGAAATGTTCCAGATAGAGGAGGAGAGAGAACTAAGACTAAAAAGAAATGAAGAAAGTCTCTGAGAACTATCCGACTCAATTAGGAAATGCAACATAAGAATTACAGGTATTCCAGAGAGAGAAGAGAAGGAGAATAGAGCAGAAAGCTTGTTCAAAGAAATAACAGCAGAGAACTTCCCAAATCTGAGGAAGGAGATGGAAATCCATGTGAAAGGGACTATCAGATCTCCTAAATATGTCAATGTAAAAAGGCCTACAGCAAGGCATATAGTAGTGAAACTGGCAAAAGTAAATGACAAAGAAAAAGTACTAAGGGCAGCAAGGCAGAAGGAAATAACCTAGAAAGGAACCCCTATCTGGCTTTCAGCAGATTTCTCTGCAGAAACCTTACAGGCTAGGAGAGACGGGAATGGCATATTCAAATCTTTGAAGGACAAAAACTTTCAGCCAAGAATACTCTAGCTAGCAAAAATATCCTTCAGATATGATGGAGAAATAAAAACTTTCCCAGATAAACAAAAGCTAAGGGAGTTCATAGCTACAAGACCCCCCTACAAGAAATCCTCAAGAAGGCCCTCACACCTGAAAAAAAAAACGTAGGGGGGAGATAGCAGTTAAAAAGCATGGAGTAAGGAGATAAATAGGTAGACAAATCAGAAAATTGTAGCTATCCATGAGAACAGGTTAGCAAATACTCAAGTATAATGCTAAAGATAAAGGGAAGAAAAATACCAAAAACAAAGATAATCTTGTCATTTAAACCACAAACTCACAACACGAGATGAAATAAGATGTGAGAAAAACAACTTAAAAGGGGAAGAGGAAAGGGACTGAATCAGTTCAGTCTAAGGAAATAAGAGGCCATCATAAAATGGACTATCTTATCCATGAGATTTTGAATACAAACCTCATGGTAACCACTAGACCAAAAAAAAGCAGAACAGAGACACAAATAATAAATAAGGAGAAAACAAAGAAACACAACATAAAAAACTACATAACTCAATTGGTAGACTGAAACACGCGGGATGAGAAACAAAGGAAATGCAGGAGGACCATAAAATGAGTGATAAAATGGCAGCATTGAGCCCTCATATACTGATAATGACCATAAATGTAAATGGACTGAATTCGCCAATAAAAAGACACAGAGTGGCGAGATGGATTAAAGAACAAGACCCAACAATATGCTGCCTCCAGGAAACACATCTCGGCTCCAATGACAAACATAGGCTCAGAGTGAAGGGATGGAAGACAATACTCCAAGCTAATGGCAAACAAAAGAAAGCAGGTGACATAAGACTTATATCATACAAAGTAGACTTCAAGATAAGGCAGGTAAAGAGAGACAAAGAGGGGCAGTATTTAATGATCAAAGGGACACTCCACCAAGAAGACATAACATTTATAAATATCTATGCACCCAAAACAGGAGCACCAAAGTACATAAAGCAGCTATTAAGAAACCTAAAACAGACAGTCATAGTAACACAATAATAGCAGGGGACCTCAACACTCCACTTACATCAATGGATAGATCATCCAGACAGAAAATCCACAAGGAAACAATGGAATTAAATGAAAAGCTAGACACTGGGACCTAATAGACATATATAGAACAGTCCATCTAAAAACAGTAGAATACACATTCTTCTCAAGTGCACACAGCACATTCTCAAGGATAGACCATATGTTGGGAAACAAGGCAAGCCTTAATACATTTAAGAAGGTTAAAATAATAACAAGCATCTTTTCTGATCACAATGCTATGAACTAGAAATTAATTACAAGAAAAAAGCTGAGAAAGGGACAAAGATGTAGAGACTAAACAACATGCTATTGAACAACCAATGGATCATTGGAGAAATTAAAGGAGAAATCATAAACATCTAGAGACAAATGAAAATGAAAACACACCATATCAACTCATATGGGATGCAACAAAAGCTGTATTAAGAGGGAAATTCATCATAATACGGGCATACCTTAACAATCAAGAAAAACCCCAAATAAGCAATCTGAAACTACACCTAACTGAATTAGAAAAAGAACAAACAAAGCCCAAAGTCAGCAGAAGGAGAGAAATAAGAGAAATAATAAAAATCATGGCAGAAATAAATGCTATTGAAACAAAAAAAGGCAGTAGAAAGGATCAATGAAACAAAGAGCTGGTTCTTTGAGAAGATAAATAAAATTGACAAACCCCTAGCTAGACTTACAAAGAAAAAAAGAGAGAAAGTTCAGATAAATAAAATTAGAAATGAGAGAGGAGAAATAACAACAGATACCACAGAAATACAACAGATTATAAGAGAATACTACAAAAAGCTATATGCCAAAAAAAAATGGACAATCTAGAGGAAATGGATAAATTCTTAGACTCTTACAACCTCCCAAAGCTGAATCAAGAAGAAATAGACACTCTGAATAGACCAATCACAAGTAAAGAGATTGAAACAGTAATCAAAAGCATCCCAAAAAATAAAAGCCCAGGACCAGAGGGCTTCCCTGGAGAATTCTACCAAATTTTCAGAGAGGATTTAATACCTATCTTTCTCAAGCTATTCCAAAAAATTATGGAAGATGGAACACTTTCTAACACATTCTACGAGGCCAACATCAGTCTGATACCAAAGCCTGACAAGGACAACACATAAAAGGAAAACTACAGGCCAATATTGCTGATGAACATAGATGCAAAAATCCTCAACAAAATACTGGCAACCCAAATACAGCAATACATCAAAAGATCATATATCATGATCAAGTTGGATTTATACCAGGGACACAGGAATGGTTCAACATGTGCATATCAATCAATGTGATACACCACATTAAAAAAATGAAGAATAAAAACTACATGATCATCTCAATAGATGGAGAGAAAGCATTTGACAAGATCCAACAGCGATTTATGATTAAAACTCTTAACAAAATGGGGATAGAAGGAAATTATCTCAACATAATAAAGGCCATATATGACATACCCACAGCCAATGTCATACTCAATGGGGAAAAACTAAACGCTATCCCTCTGAGAACAGTAACAACACAAGGATGCCCACTACCACCACTCTTATTCAACATAGTACTGGAGGTTTTGGACAAAGCAATTAGGCAAGAGAAAGAAAGAAAAGGAATCCAGATAGGGAGTGAAGAAGTGAAACTCTCACTGTTTGCAGACAACATGATCTTATATATAGAAAACCCTAAAGAATCCATCGTAAAACTATTAGAAGTAATTAACAACTACAGTAAAATTTCAGGGTACAAAATCAACTTACAAAAATCAGTTGCATTTCTATACTGTAATAATGAACTTACAGAAAGAGAAATCAAGAATACAATTCCATTTACAATCACAACAAAAAGAATAAAATATCTAGGAATAAATTTAACCAAGGAGGTGAAGGACTTATACAATGAAAACTATAAGACGTTCTTGAAAGAAATAGATGATGACATAAAGAGATTCCATGCACATGGACTGGAAGAATAAACATAGTCAAAATGTCCATACTACCCAAAGCAATCTACAGATTCAGTGCAATCCCAATCAGAATCCCAATGACATTCTTCACGGAAATAGTACAAAAGAATCCTAAGATTCGTATGGGGCAACCAAAGACCCTGAATTCCTAAAGCAATCTTGAGAAAAAAGAACAAAGCTGGAGGCATCACAATCCCTGACTTTGAAATGTACTACAAAGCCGTAGTAATAAAAACAGCATGGTACTAGTACAAAAACAGGCACACAGATCAATGGAACAGAACTGAAAGCCCAGAAATAAAACTGCACATCTATAGACAGCGACCATTATCTCACACCATACACAAAAATAAACTCAAAATGGATCAAAGACTTGAAGATAAGTCCTGAAACCATAAAACTCCTGGAAGATAATATAGGTAGTACACTCTGACATAAAGCTTAAGAGGATATTTTCAAATACCATGTCTTCTCAGACAAGGGAAACAAAAGAAAAAATAAACAAGTGGGACTTCATCAGACTAAAGCTTCTGAAAGGCAAAAGAAACTAGGATCAAAACAAAGAGAAAACTGGACAAGGGGCGGAGCAAAATGGCCGGGTGAGCTGACCCGGGATTCTCTCCCCTCCAAAATACAACAAAAGATTGGAAGAACTGAATTTCAGAGAATAAACATAATGCCAGCTCGTTAGAGACCTACAGTACCAAGAAGGCTGAGATCATAACCTTGCTTTACCCCTTCCGAGGCGCTGGAACAGTAGAAGAGAACATCGCTCCCTCCCCTAGAGTCTGCGATCGCTGCCGCGCGGGTCGGGAAGGAGCGGGGGAGGGGCCGCGCCACCGGGGGATCATCCAGGACTCCTGCCGCTGATTCAGTGGAGACCCGCTGACGGGGGGGGGGGGGAAAGCTTCCGTCTGCGGGGACCCTATAAATCAAGGGCTTTGGGAGACCAGAGAACAGAACTGATCTGAACCCAGGCCGGCCGTGTGAGTAACAGCCCCTCCCCCCTAACAAAGCCAGTGGGCGCAGCCATCTTGCCCTGAAGGCGGAGAGCTAACACGCCGCTCTCGACCCCCATCTAGTGGCGAGAGGCTGTAACTGCAACCGAATTCTACCACCATGAGAAAAAACCGCTCCTCTACCATCCAGCAATTTATAAAAGCCCCAGACCAGAAGGAAAACAATAAAAACACAGAATTAAGTCCTGAGGACTTGGAATTAGGTAAACTAAGTGATAATGAATTCAGAGCAGCTATAATCAAAAAACTCAATGAGGTAGAGAGAAAGATAGAGAAACAAGCCGAGTTCTGGAGTTACTTCACAAAAGAGATTGAAATCATAAAGAAGAATCAAACAGAATTACTTGAGATGAAAAACACAATGGACCAGATAAAACAGAATACGGATTCCCTGAATGCCCGTGTAGACAATCTAGAGGAGCAAATCAGCATAATCGAGGACAGACAGGCTGAATGGCGCCACAGAGGAAGAAAGAGAACTAAGAATTTAAAAAAATGAGGAAAATCTCTGAGAGATAATGGATTCAATGAGGAGTAAGAACATAAGGATCATAGGAATTCCTGAGAATATGGAAAAGGAAAATGGAGCAGAAAGTGTGCTTAATGAAATTATTGAAGAGAATTTCCCAAATCTAGGGATCAACGGAGAAATGTGTGTAGAGGAGGGTTTTAGATCTCCTAGATTTGTCAATGTAAAAAGACCCACCACACGGCACATAATAGTAAAGCTGGCAAATAGGAATGATAAGGAAAGAATACTCAGGGAAGTAAGAAAAAAAAAAAAGAATAACCTATAAAGGAGCCCCTATCAGACTGTCAGCGGATTTCTCTACAGAAACCCTACAAGCTAGGAGAGAATGGAGTGATATATTCAAAGCTTTAAGGATAAAAACCTTCAGCCAAGAATACTCTATCCAGCAAGAATTTCCTTCAGATATGAGGGAGAAATTAAATCTTTTCCAGACAAACAAAAGTTAAGGGAGTTTGTAACTAAAAGCCCTCCATTACAAGAAATCCTCAAGAAGGCTCTCACACTTGAAAAAAGAAGAAAGGGAGAAAGGGGACACAAGCCACAGACTAGGGAGACCGATGGATAGAACCAGAACAGGATAGCAAATACTCAACTATAGCATTAGGGTAAAAATAAGGAAACTACCAAAACAAGGACGATCTTAGCACTCTAACTACAAATTAATAAGACGAGTTGGAATAAAAAATGAAAATAATTATTTAGGAGGGGAAGAGCAAAGGGTCTAAATCAGTATTGGTCGAGTAAGTAATAGACCACCAGAGAATAGACTATATTATACACGACATTCTAAATACAAACTTCAAGGTAGACACTAAAATAAAGTACAGAACAGAGTCACAAATCATAGATAAGGAAAAATCTAAGAAACCCAGCATAAGAAATTGCAGTATTAAATGGGTAGTCTAAAGCACACAGGAAAACAAACACAGGAAAACAAGATAATGAGCGACAGATTGACAGCATTAAGTCCACATGCATCAATAATAACTCTCAATGTGAACGGATTGAACTCTCCAATAAAAAGACACAGAGTGGCAAAATGGATTAAAGAACAAGATCCAACAATTTGTTGCCTCCAGAAAACACACCTCAGCCCCAAGGACAAACACAGACTCAGGCTGAAGGGGTGGAGGACAATACTTCAAGCAAATAGCAAGGAAAAAAAGGAAGGTGTTGCAATTCTCATATCAGACCAAGTGGATTTCAAAATAAGACAGGTAAAGAGAGACACAGAGGGACAATATATAATGATCAAAGGGACACTTCATCAAGAAGAAATAACGCTTATAAATATCTATGCACCCAACACAGGAGCACCAAGATTCATAAAGCAACTATTAACAGACCTGAAGGAAGATGTTAATAACAACACAATAATAGTAGGGGACCTCAACACCCCACTCACATCAATGGACAGATCATCCAGACAGAAAATCAACAAGGAAATAGTGGAGCTGAATGAAAAACTTAAACAATTGGACTTAATAGACATATATAGATAACTCCACCCTGAAGGAGCTGAATACACATTCTTCTCAAGTGCACATGGAACATTCTCTAGGATAGACCATATGTTGGGAAACAAGGCAAGCCTCTACAAATTTAAAAAAATTGAAATAATAACAAGCATCTTCTCAGATCATAGTGCTATAAGGCTAGAAATTAATTACAAGAAAAAAGCTGAGAAAGGCACAAAGATGTAGAGACTAAACAACACACTACTGAACAAGCAATGGATCACTGAAGAAATTAAAGAAGAAATCAAAAAATACCTGGAAACAAATGAAAATGATAGCATGCCATACCAACTCATATGGGATACAGCAAAAGCTGTATTAAGAGGAAAATTCATTGCAATACAGGCACATCTTAACAAACAAGAAAAATCCCAAATAAGCAACCTTAAAGCACACCTAACTGAACTAGAGAAAAAAGAACAAATGAAGCCCAAAGTCAGCAGAAGGAGAGAAATAATAAAAATCAGAGCAGAAATAAATACTATTGAAACGAAAAAGGCAGTAGAAAGGATCAATGAAACAAAGAGCTGGTTTTTTGAGAAGATAAATAAAGTTGACAAACCACTAGCCAGACTTACAAAGAAAAAAAGGGAGAAAGCTCAAATAAACAAAATCAGAAATGAGCAAGGAGAAATAACAACAGACTCTGCAGAAATACAACAGATTATAAGAGAATACTACAAAAAACTATATGCCAACAGAATGGATAACCTAGAGGAAATGGATAAATTCCTGGACTCCTACAATCTCCCAAAGCTCACTCAAGAAGAGGCAGACAATTTGAACAGACCAATCACAAGGAAAGAGATTGAAACAGCAATCAAAAGCATCCCAAAGAATAAAACCCCAGGACGAGATGGCTTTCCTGGGGAATTCTACCAAACTTTCAGAGAGGATTTAATACCTATCCTTTTCAAGCTATTCCAAAAAATTAGGGAAGATGGAACACTTCCTAACACATTCTATGAGGCCAACATCACGCTGATACCAAAACCTGACAAGGACACCACGAAAAAAGAGAACTACAGGCCAATATCACTGATGAACATAGATGCAAAAATTCTAAACAAAATTTTGGCAACCAGAATTCAGCCATTCATCAAAAGGATCATACATCAGGATCAGGTGGGATTCATACCAGGGACACAGGGATGGTTCAACATCCACAAATCAATCAACGTGATACACCACATCAACAAACTGAGGAATAAAAACCACATGATCATCTCAATAGATGCAGAGAAGGCATTGGACAAGATCCAACAGCCATTTATGATAAAAACTCTGAACAAAATGGGCATAGAAGGAAACTACCTCAACATAATAAAGGCCATATACGACAAACCCATAGCCAACATCATACTCAATGGGCAAAAACTGAACCCCATCCCCCTGAAAACAGGAACAAGACAAGGATGCCCTCTATCACCACTCTTATTTAACATAGTACTGGAGGTCCTGGCCAGAGCAATCAGGCAAGAAAAAGGAATAAAAGGAATCCAAATAGGGAAGGAAGAAGTGAAACTCTCGCTGTTTGCAGACGACATGATCTTATATATAGAAAACCCCAAAGAATCCATTGGAAAACTCTTAGAAGTAATCAACAACTACAGCAAAGTTGCAGGGTATAAAATCAATTTGCATAAATCAGCAGCATTTCTATACTCCAGTAATGAACCAACAGAAAAAGAACTCAAGAATACAATACCATTCACAATCGCAACAAAAAGAATAAAATACCTTGGGGTAAATTTAACTAAGGAAGTGAAGGACTTATATAATGAAAATTACAAGGCCTTTCTGAGAGAATTGGATGACGACATAAGGAGATGGAAAGACATTCCATGTACATGGATTGGAAGAATAAACATAGTTAAAATGTCTATTCTACCTAAAGCAATCTACAGATTCAACGCCATCCCAATCAGAATCCCAATGACATTCTTTACAGAATTAGAACAAAGAATCCTAAAATTCGTATGGGGCAACAAAAGACCCCGAATTGCTAAAGCAATCCTGAGAAAAAAGAACAAAACGGGAGGCATCACAATCCCTGACTTCTAAACATACTACAAAGCTACAGTAATCAAAACAGCATGGTACTGGTACAAAAACAGGTGCACAGATCAATGGAACAGAATTGAAAGCCCAGAAATAAAACCACACATCTATGGACAGCTTATCTTTGACAAAGGAGCTGAGGGCATACAATGGAGAAAAGAAAGTCTCTTCAACAAATGGTGCTGGGAAAACTGGAAAGCCACATGTAAAAGAATGAAAATTGACCATTCTTTTTCACCATTCACCAAAATAAACTCAAAATGGATTAAAGACCTAAAGGTGAGACCTGAAACCATAAGGCTTCTGGAAGAAAACGTAGGCAGTACACTCTTTGACATCAGTATTAAAAGGATCTTTTCAGACACCATGCCTTCTCAGAGAAGGGAAACAATAGAAAGAATAAACAAATGGGACTTCATCAGATTAAAGAGCTTCTTCAAGGCAAATGAAAACAGGATTGAAACAAAAAACAACCCACTAACTGGGAAAAAATATTTGCAAGTCATATATCTGACAAAGGCTTAATATCCTTAATATATAAAGAACTCTCACAACTCAATCACAAAACATCAAACAACCCAATCAAAAAATGGGCTGGAGACATGAACAGACATTTCTCCAAAGAAGATATACTGATGGCCAATAGGCACATGAAAAGATGCTCATCATCGCTGATCATCAGGGAAATGCAAATCAAAACTACACTAAGATATCATCTTACACCCGTTAGAATGACAAAAATATGTAAAACCAATAGCAACAAATGTTGGAGAGGTTGCGGAGAAAAAGGAACCCTCATACACTGCTGGTGGGAATGCAAACTGGTGCAGCCACTATGGAAAACAGTATGGAGATTCCTCAAAAAACTAAAAATAGAACTACCATACGATCCAGCCATCCCACTACTGGGTATTTATCCAAAGAGCCTGAAGTCAGCAATCCCAAAAGTCCTGTGCACCCTAATGTTTATTGCAGCACTGTTTACAATAGCCAAGACGTGGAAGCAACCTAAGTGCCCATCAACAGACGAATGGATAAAGAAGATGTGGTACATATATACAATGGAATACTACTCAGCTGCAAAAGAGAACAAAATCATTCCATTTGCAATAACATGGATGGACCTTGAGAGAATTATGTTAAGTGAAATAAGCCAGCAAGAGAAAGATAATCTGTATGACTCCACTCATATGAGGAATTTAAAACTATGGACCAAGAACAGTTTAGTGGATACCAGAGGAAAGGTGGGGTGGGGGGTGGGCACAAAGGGTGAAGTGGTGCACCTACAACATGACTGACAAACATTAATGTACAATTGAAATTTCACAAGATTGTAACCTATCAATAACTCAATAAAAAAAAAAAAACAAAGAGAAAACCCACCAACTGGGAGAAAATATTTGCAAATCATATGTCCGAGAAGGGGTTAATCTCCATAATATATAAGGAACTCACACAACTGAACAACAAAAAGACAAACAACCCAAACAAAAAATGGGCAGAGAATATGAAAAGACATTTTTCCAAAGAAGATATACAAATGGCCAATAAGCACATGAAAAGATGATCAACATCACTAATCATCAGGGAAACGCAAATCAAAACTACACTAAGATACCACCTTATGCCTGTTAAAATGGCTATAATCACTAAGACTAAAAATAACAAACGTTGGAGAGGGTGTGGAGAGAAGGGAACCCTCATACACTGCTGGTGGGAATGCAAGCTGGTGCAGCCACTATGGAAAACAGTATGGAGATTCCTCAAAAAACTAAAAATAGAATTACCATATGACCCGACTATCCCACTACTGGGTATCTACCCAAACAATTTGAAATCAACAATCCAAAGTGACATATGTACCCCTATGTTTATTGCAGCATTATTCACAATAGCCAAGACATGGAAGCAATCCAAATGCCCATTGACCAATGATTGGATAAAGAAGATGTGCTATATACACACAATGGAATACTACTCAGCCGTAAAAAAAAAAAAAAAGACAAAATCATCCCATTTGCAACAACAGGGATGGACTTGGATGGTATTATGCTAAGCAAAATAAGCCAGACTGAGAAAGGCAAACACCAGATGACTTCACTCATATGTGGAATGTGAACAAACACATGGACAAAGAAAATAGTTCAGTGGTTACCAGGGGAAGGGGGAGTTGGGGGTGGGCACAGGGGGTGAAGGGGAGTACGCATATGGTGACAGACAATAAATAACTTACAACTGAAAGTTCACAATGATGTAAACTATTATGAACTCAATAAAAAAAAGCAGATTCAATTTAGTTTTAAAAAATTGAAAACAATGCTACATTTCTACACATCTGTGTAGTAAAAAAAAAAAAAAAAAAAAAACTATATTACTAGCCCTAAGGAAACAAATCATATAATCATCTCTATGTTGAAAAAGTATTTGATAAAACTCATGCATTTTAGTTTTTTTAACTCAAAATAAGAAAGACTATGTCCTACACATACATACACACACACTCCTCTACCTTAGCCCAAAAGCTGTGACTGGGTACTTAGTGAGGAAAACCCTAAAAGTATTCTAAAGTCAGGACATAGACAAGGATACCCACTATTATCCAACTTTTTCCTCCAGAGGTACCAGCCAGTGCAATTAGACAAGAAGAAAGAAGTAGAGATGTAAAAATTAGAAAGAGTGAAATAAATTTGCAGATGCAATTACTGCATCTCTGAAAAACCTAAGATAATCAATAAAAAAATGACTAGATAAGAATTCAGAATTTGTATCAGAATTCAGAATTGAGACAAAATTAATATACATAAATTCATAGCCTTCACTGTATACAAACAACAGTTAGAAGATACAGAAAAAGAGCCCATTTACTCAAAAGAGATAAAAGAGCTAAGAATAAATTTTAAAAATACTTGTTCTACAAGCACCATTCAATACACTCTCCTCTTTGAAATATGTTCGTCACCTGGCTTCTAGAACACTCCTGGTTTCCACCTAACTTTCTGGCCACTCAGTTTTCTTTACTGATTCCTCCTTATCTCTGTTACCTCTCAATTTTAGAGTATACCAGGACTCTTCTTTCTGTTTATATTCACTCTCTTGGTGATCTTATCTAATCTCATGACTTTAAACACCACCCATATGCTGATGACTCCCAAAATTTATATCTCCAGCTCACACCTCTCCCTTGAACTTCAGATTCTCATTCAACTGCTTCAGCATCTCTTCTTGAATGTCTATTAGACATCTCAAGCAATTTAAAACTAGGACACTGATGTCCTCTCCCCCAAACTTCACAGTCTTCTCCATCTCAGTGAGGAATGTCCACTCATTCTTCTAAGTGCTCAGGCCAAAAATCTTAGAGACATTCTTTATAACTCCTACTCACTCCCCATACCTGGATGTATCGGTAAATGTTAGTCCTACTACAAAGCATGTTCATATTCCAACTACTTCTACCACCTCCACTACTATTACTATTGTCTAAGCCACCATCCTCTCTTGCCTGGATTAATATGGCCCATAATTAGTTTCCCTGTTCTCACCCTTGTCCCCCTTCAATCTACCGTAAACATGGTAGCTAGAGTGGTCCCGTTAAAAACATAAACCAGATGTAATTTCTCTGCTCAAAACTCTCCACTGACTTCCCATCCAAAAACTAAAGTCCTTAGAATGGACTATAAGATCCTGCTACTCCCTTCATTTACTACTCTGGCCTCCTCACTGTTCCCTGAATACACAGGTGTTCTACCTCAGGACTTACATATTTGCTCTTCTCTTTGTCTGAAATGGTTCCATCCAAATATCCTCATGGTTCATTCTCTTACTTCCTTTTGGTCTTTACCCTATCATGTTCTCAGTAAGGCCTCCCCTGGACATCCCATCTAAAATTATAACCTACTCCTCCTTAACATCATTAAAATACCAAATTCTATTACTTTAATGTGATCTCAATGAAAATACCACCAGGGTTTTTTTGAACCAGACAAGCTGATTCTGAAGTCAATATGGAGAAATAAACAATAATATCGAGGAAAACTCTGAAGAAGCCCATCATGAAGAAGTACTAGCCCTATCAGATATTAAAAACCTCAATAATGAAATCAATGTAGTACAAGCCAATGGAAAGACAAATCAATAGAACAACATAGGAAATCGAGAAGTAGACCCAAATACATATGGAAATTTTAGTAGATGATAAAGGAATCATTGTCTTATCAGTGGGGACAAAATAAACTTTTTAACAAATGATGTTAAGAAATTGGGTTGCCACCTGGAAAAAAAGTTGGAACCATATCTCACATTATACACAAAGATACACACCAACTCAATCAAGATTTACATTTTAAAAAAGAAACCAAAAAAATATTTAGAAGAAAACATGGGTAAATCCCTTTAAAATCTTGAGCTAAGAAAGAACTTTCTATTCATGACTCAAAATTCAGAAGCCATAAAAATAAAGGTTGACAAATTCAACATCTGCATGAAAGGAAGAAAAAACATTGAAAGCAAAAAACTGAAGAAAAAGTATTTCTAGATATACCAAGGGCTAATCTCCCCCAAAATAATACAGAACTCTTAGAAATCAATAAATAGACCAATAATCCACTTTTTAAAAATATAGACAAATTATAAACAAGTAGATCACATAAAAGTAAATACAAATGGCCCTTAAACACACAAAAAGTTAAAAATTTCACCAAGATATTTTTCACCTTTCATAATAGCAAAGATCCAAATGTTTTATTACACTCTGTTGTCAAGGCTGTAGGAAAAGAAGCACTCTCAAACATTGTAATGGGAGTATATACTGGAATATCCTCTAGGAGAGCATTTTGGCCATAGCTAACCAAATACATTTGCCTTTGACCCAGTAATCCAACTTCTGGGGACTGATTTAATAGACATAACTGCACACATATGAATATCTTGTGTACATGGTCACTCAATAGCAAACGACTAAAACATAACTCAAATATTCATCAGTAGGGGATTGGTTAAATAAATATTAATAATTCTACAATGGAATATTGTACGCCAATAAAAATATTAGCACAAAGAGCTCCGAGATATACTGTTAATTTCTTAAAAAGACAAGGTGCAGAATACAGTATTGTCTATGCTATCTTTTAGGCTTGTACTTGAATAAAGAGACTATAAATATATTAAGAAATTAATATAACTGGTTACTTATTTGCACTCAAGGCAGGGACATGGAGCTACTGGTAGGAAGAAGAAATGATGGAGGAGTGAGAACCAGACTTTTTCACAGTATACTTTTTATAGTATCTTGATTTTTTAACGATACATATGCAATATCTAGTCAAAAAACAAAACAGAGAGAGAGAGAGATACTGTGCAACACACTTAGCAATTACTCATTGTATTAACATCTAAGGGACAAAGCTAGCTATAAGCAAAACTTTGCTAAACTGTTAAATGAAGATGCAGCATATTCAAATAGTTTCACATTCCACTATAAACAGTATCCTATTTATTGCAAAGAACACTCCCATCTATAGTAACAGTGGTCTCCTCCAACCCCACTTTGACCTTATAGATACATTCTCTTTGCTAGCCATCTTCTGACTTCATCACTCCCTTTTAAAAACTTTTCATTGGTTCCCCAATACCCTGGTTTCCATTAAAATTTTTAGTACTGTTCTTAAATACTCACTGATTAGAGAGTACTCTCAGACAATTATATTTGTTAACAATATACATTTAATATCACTCCTCCTACCTAGCCTACAAGGTTGTTTTAAGAAGCAAAAGAATGTATGAGAAAATACTTTGAAAAATACAAAGCACTATGTAATTAATTACAATCTATTTCCCACAAAGCAGTACAACAAAGGATACTATATCCATAATGGTCTTAAAAATTCTTTGTGACTATGGAATGCCTACATAATTCAATATCTTATAGAGCTTTCTTCACAGAAGGTAATACACTATTTATAAGAAACTAAAATAAGTTTCAAACGAAGGACAGTCCCTTTTCCATCACCTATTCTTTCTTATGCTTATGTTTACCAGCATCTCAATTGCCATTTTCTACCTGTATAAAATATTATAGGGGAGAAAATGATATTTTTACAGAAAAAGATTCATTTTTACAGCAATTCAAAACACCATCCTGTTTTCCCTAGTATACTGAAATTATTACTGAAAAAAAGTCAAAGAAATAAATATGCATTAGTCATCAGGGAAATGCAAATCAAAACCACGAAGAGATACCACTTCACACCCTGTAGGGTGGCTAGAATCAAAAAGTCAGATAACAAGTGTTAGTGAGAATTTGGAAGAATCTAAACCCACATACACTGATGGTAGGAATGAAAAATGGTACAGCCACTTTGAAAAAAAGTCTGTCTGATAGTTCCTCAAACTGTTACCATATGACCCAGGAATTCCACTCCTAGCTATATCCCAAGAGAAATGAAAACATATGTTCACACAAAAACTTGTACATGAATGTTTACAGCAGCATGCTTCATAATAACCAAAAAGTGGAAACAACCCAAATGGCCATCAACAGATGAATGGATAAACTAAATGTGGTGTATCCATTTAATGGACTACTATTCAGCAATAGGAAGGAATGAAGAACTGTTACATGCTACGACATGGATGAATCTTGAAACACTGTGTAAAGTAAAAGAAGTCAGTCACAAAAGACCACATATGATATGATTCCTTTCATATAAATCTCCATAATAGGGAAATTTATAGAGATAGAAAGTAGATTAGTGGTTCCTTAGGCCTGGGTGTGGGAATGGGAAGCAGTGGGGAGATATGGGAGTGAGAACTAAAGGGTATGGGGTTTCTTTTTAAGGTGATGAAAATGTTCTAAAATTGACTGGATCAATGGTTCTACATATCCATGAATATACTAAAAACCACTGAACTGTGAATTGTATAGTATGCAAATTACATCACAAAGCTGCTAAAAAAAATAAAAAGATGTAAATATCCATGAATTAAGGACAAAAACTGGCCATCTACTACATAATCATAGTTATAGTGTCTTTAAAAAAAAAAAAAAAGCAGTATTGTATTTTACTTGCTAGGTTAAATTGCTAGTGAAATTCTAGGCGTGAAACCTGAGAGATACCTTCAACTCTCCTTTATTGATGATCCTCTAAAGTCCATCTAATCACCAAGTCCCATTGATTTTTCGATCATAATCTCTGACTCTTCCATTTTCTACACTGTCATCCTTAATCTAGACTCTAGTTACTTCACGTCAGCTCTATCCCTATTCTTCTCATTATTTGCTTCTTCCAAATCAGCAAACACTGCTAGCTTTTAAACCCAATTACAATTCTCTCAATAACGTTCTCAGAATACCAACGTCCATCCAATCAAGTGTGGATTTGTCCTACCAGGATTCTGGATTTTCCAACTTGTCCTCAACTCTGTCCCCAGTCCGCTTCATTTCCTAATACATCCAAAAGGAGAACATCTCATTCAAGGCAGAGCTGTCTCTTGACTGTCCCTTGTACATTCTACATGCATTCATTTGTCTGCCTTTTTCAGGCTATTCTACTCTGAATGCCTACTCTCCACACTTATCTATATCCTACAAATCATCCAAGACCTATTTCAAAGCCCCACATCACCCATGAAGGATTTGTGGAGAACTCCAACTACAAATGACTTCTTGCATTTCCAAGCCACTTTTAGGACTTACTGTCTGTGCCACATATCTTAGCATTTGATTTACATGCCACTCATCTTAGCATTCGATTTATATGCCACATATTTTAGCATTTGATTTACCTGTCACACGTTTCAGCTTTTGATTTATTACCATTTATTACCATCTTATTGTATGCCATTTTATTATTCCCTACAGAAACATCTCATTTCAATAAGATTATCTCCTCCTTAAGACAAGGACTATCATTTTTTTGGTATCACTAAGACCACATGGCACAATGTGAGACCCAAAATATACTCCCAAAACTTATAGAATTAATTAGCTATTTTGAGATTAATTTAACTGTGAACTCTAACTCACCATCATATTCCCCATCATTTTACATATCTTTCTACTATAAATGCTATTAATGAACTCAAAATCTAAAAGGTGAATACAGTACCTTGTCATACTGACAGACAATTACATTATCCGTGTCAAACAGGTCTGACATATCCTGCTCACTAACATCATCTCCAGAATTTAAAGGGTCCTAAAGATGAAAGATGGTCACATTAAGGAATTTCATGATGCCTTGACTTTTTTAAAGATAGAGAGACTTACAGGAATAAAGGAACTAGAAGAGGCAGAATAGTATTATACTTAAAAGTAAAACAGCCTGAGTTTGAATCCTAGCTTAGCCACTCAATAACTTCAAGACTGACTTTTGGCAAGTTACTAAAACTCCCCATATCTCAGTTTTGTCATCTGTAAAATGAGGATAGTAATGAAACTCATAGGGCACTGGGAATATTCAATAACATAAGGCAGGTAAGATTTAGTATGGTACCTGGCACATATGTAAGGACACCATAAACAATAGTTATTACCACTTACATGCTTCTTAATTACCACATTGCACAACGATTTTACTGCATTTATTAGGATTAGAGTAGATATTATATGCTTCTACCTTGGCTGCCTTCTTTACCTCCACTCCCATCCTCTAAACCTCTCACTATCTCTAGTTAAGAACAACAAATACAGTAGCCGATTCCTAAATACTTAATACTAGTTTAAATTACAGTTTAAGATTAGGAATTTATATACAAATGTACAAATAAGTCTCACTTTAAAGGACTAAAGACAAGGTTAATCTTAATCATTACTCCTCTTGGTTCAAAAGTATATTAAAGTATAAATGTTATAAATTTAATAAAGAAAGTCTCAGCTCAGAAGTGATCCTCACCTCTTCCACAACGTCTATTTGAGAGTCTTCATTATCACTACTGTTGGTAGTTGAATCTTCATTTGATATACTGTCAGCTTCTTCTTCAAGTACCTTCAGGTCTCCTGCATCAATAATCCCTAGAAATTCATTCTCATCTACATCTCTTGTACTTCCTGTTTCATCATTGGAAGATGTATCACCAGTTCCATCTATCTGAATTATTTCATTAATATCATCATCAGTCACCTGAATGCTTAAATCCATCTGAGAATTAGAACCCTAAAAAGAGAAAGAAATGCAATAAATTTCTTCAAGTCAAATATGGTGTATAAAACACTGAATCACACAAAATATAAAATTACTTAAACATTTCACAAGTGGTCACTTAATATATATTGCTTCCCTATAACATGATGTTCCCTAATTTTGAATTTTAGAACACCCCTGGCATTTCTGTGTAACATAGGGATAATTTTTAAATTGTAAATAAAGTAAACCCACTTACAGTCATGCATAGACAGCAAATGAGTTCAGTGTTTTCAGAAAATATTACCAGTTTTTATATACATCATCTTAAATTTATATAGTACCTGTTAGGTTTTAACAATTTCATTTGATTTTAAACAATAATTCAATGAAGTAGAAAGAACAAGGGACATTATTCTCAATGGATAAATAAAAAATATAAAGGATTATTCTAACTGATATAAATCAAATACAAAAGGACAAGATAAATCAAAACTGATAGAACTGAGGGGCTGGCCCCGTGGCCGAGTGGTTAAGTTCGCGCGCTCCGCTGCAGGCGGCCCAGTGTTTCGTTAGTTCGAATCCTGGGCGCGGACATGGCACTGCTCATCAGACCACGCTGAGGCAGCGTCCCACATGCCACAACTAGAAGAACCCACAACGAAGAATACACAACTATGTACCGGGGGGCTTTGGGGAGAAAAAGGAAAAAATAAAATCTTTAAAAAAAAAAAAAAAAAACTGATAGAACTGAAAAGAGAAACAAATAAATCCACAATTACAGTTGGAGAATTCAACATTCCTCTCTCAAGAATCAGTAGAAAAGTAGACTGAAATTCAATAAAATGTAGAAGACCTGAACAACACAATCAACAAACTTATCCTAATTGACATTTATAGAATCCTCTACCCCAAAATAGCCAAATGCACATTCTTTTCAAGGGCACAGAGAATGTTCACTAAGATGAATGATATTCTGGGCCATAAAACAAACTTTGACAAATTTAAAACACACAAAGTATGTTCTCTGAGTGCAATGGAATTAAATCAGAAACCAGTGACAGAAAGATTTGGAAAATCCTCAAATATTTAGAAATTTAACAACACATTTCTAAATACCCATGGGTCAAAGAGTAAGTCACAAGGGAAATTAGAACATAATTTTAACTGAATGCAAACAAAAATATAACATTTCAAAACTTGTGAGATGCAGCTAAAGTAGTGCCTAGAGGGAAATTTATAGCATTAAATGATTATATTAGAAAACAAGCAAGTCTCAAATTAATGGCCTAAAATTCCACCTTAAGAAACTAGAAAGAGAAGATCAAATTAAGGTTGTAGCAAACAAGAAAATAAAGATTAAAAGAGAAATAAATAAAACTAAGAAGAGAAAAAAATAGAGAAGGTCATTAGACCAAAAGTTTATTCTTTTGGTGCAGCCACTTTGGAAAATGTTTGGCAGTTCCTCAAAATGTCAAACACAGAGTTACCATATGACCTACAATTCCACTGCAAGGTATATACCCAAGAGAACTGAAAACATATGTCCACACAAACTTGTACACTCTTCCCTGGGGAGAGGGAGAGTCAGAGCAGGTGAAAAGGGGAGAGATGCATATGGACAGAGAAAGGGCTCTTGGACATACAGACAAATAGAAAAAATTAGTTGGAGAACCACACATATAAAATGAGCCCATTATGTTGGTTTTTAGAGATATTCACAGGTATAGACATCTATGTGTAAAAACATAAGAGAAATAAACAGCCAGCTGATCATTAAAAAAAAAAAGTTCATTCTTTAAAAATATCAATAAAATTGATAAGCCTCTAGCCAGACTGACAAAGAAAAAAGAGGGAAAAGAAGCAAATAAGCAATATTAGGAATTAAAGAAGGGGTGTTGCCATAGATCCTGAAGACATTAAAAGGACAAGAAATATGTCTTAGGCCATTCAGGCTGCTACACAAAATACTATAGACTGAGGAGCCTATAAACCATAAAAATTTATTTCTCATGGGTCTGGAGTCTGGGAAGTCCAAGATTAACACACTAGCAGATTGATATCTAGTGAGAGCCCACTTTCTGGTTCATAGATGATGCCTCCTCACTGTGTCCTCTCCTCACATAACAGAGAGGCCAGGGAGTTCTCTTGAGTCTCTTTTTTTTTTTTTTTTTAAGATTTTATTTTTCCTTTTTCTCCCCAAAGCCCCCCAGTAAAGGTTGTGTATTTTTAGTTGTGGGTCCTTCTAGTTGTGTCATGAGGGATGCCTCCTCAGCATGGCTTGTTGAGCGGTGCCATGTCCACACCCAGGATCTGAACCGGCAAAACCCCAGGCTGCCAAAGTGGAGGGTGAAAACTTAACCACTCGGGCATGGTGCTGGCCCCACTGGGGTCTCTTTTATAAGGCAACTAATCCCACTCATGATAGCTCCACCTCATGACCTAATGACCTCCCAAAGGCCCCACCTTCTAGTTACCATCACCTTTGGGGGTTAGAATTTCAAATTATGAATTTACAGGGACATAAACATTCAGACCATAGCAAAAATATAAACTTTCTATCAATAAATTTTACAACTCAAATGAAATGGATAAATTCCTTGACAAAAACTACCAATGTTTACTCAAGAAAAAATTGATAACCTAAATAATCTTGTATCTATTAAAGAAATTTCATTCATAGTTAAAAACCTTCCCACAAAGAAAAATTGAACTGAACCCAGATGGCTACACAAAGCCTTCCAGAAAACAGAAGAGGTATGAATTCTTTTCAATTCATTTTATAAAACTAGCATTACCATGATACCCACTAAAAGAAAAGAAAACAATAGACCAATATTCCTCATGAACATAGAGGGAAAAATCCTCAATAAAATTTTAGCAAATTGAATGTAGCGATATATGAAAAGGATAATACAACATGAATATATGAAGTTTATCCTTGGAATGCATTTGAAAGTTCAATATCAGAAAGTCAATCAACATACCTCACCATATCAAAAGATAAAAGATGGAAAACCATTTGGTTTCAATAAATGCATAAAATGGATTTGAAAAAATTTAACATCCATTAACAATAAAAACTCTCAGCAAACCAGGTTACAAGGAACTTTCTTCACCTGAAGAAAGGGGCATCTACAAAACACCCTACAGTTAACATAGTACCTAACAATGAAAGACTGAATGCTTTCTCCTTAAGATCAGGAACAAGACATCTGCTCTAACCACTCCTATTTAACTTTGTACTAAGAGTTCTAGCTAATGCAAAAAGGCAAGAAAAAGAACATACTGATTGGGAAGAAAGAAATTAAACTATTTCTATTCATAGAAAAGATGATTGCCTACATAAAAAATCCCTCAGGGTCTACAAAATAACTATTAAAATAAAAATCCCCAAGGATCTACAAAATCTACTACTAAAACTAATATGTGAATTTAGCAAGGTCACAGGATATGAGACAGTTTACAAAAATTACTTTTATGACTGTATAGTAGCAGTAAACAATTGAAAATTGAAATTTAAAAACAGTGCTATTTAAATCAGCAAGAGAAAAGAAGCTCATCACATACATGGGATCCTCAATAAAATAACAAGATTCCTCAGCAGAAACTTTGAGGGCCAGAAAGCAGTGAGATGATATATTTTTTAAGTGCTAAAAGACTGTCAACTGGGAATGCTACATCTGGCAAAACTGTCCTGCAAAAATGAGTGAGAAATTAAGGCATTCCCAGAGAAAAGCTGAAGTTTATTACCACTAGACCTGCCCTATAAGAAATATAAAGGGAGACTTTAAATTAAAATGAAAGGAAGCTAAACAGTAACTTGAAGCTATACAAAAATATAAAGTTCTCTTGTAAAGGTAAATACATGGACAGATATAAAAAGCAGTATGATCATAATTGTGGGTTATAACTCTACTTTTTACCCCTCTATGAGATTTAAAAGACACAAGCATAAAAAGTAATTATAAACCTATATTAAGGAGGACACAATATATAAAGATGTGATTTCGGACATCAATAACATAAAGTGGAAGAGGATGGAGCTGAAAAGGAGCAGAGTTTTTATGTAAGATTGAAATTGAGCTGGTATGAGTCCAAAACAGATTGTTCTAACTTTAGGATACTATAAGTAACCTCCATGGTAATCTCAAAGAAAATATCTATAAAATATACACAAAAGGGAATGAGAAGGGAATCAAAATGTGTCACTACAAAAAAATCAACTAAACACAAAGGAAGAGAGTAAGGGAGGACATGAGGGACAAAAAGCTAAAAGACACACAGAAAACAACAAAATGGTAAGAGTAAGTCCTTTTCTATCAGTAATTACTTTAAATGTAAATAGATTAACTTTCCCAAGCAAAAGACACAGATTGGCAGAATGGATTAAAAAAATAGGATCCAACTATATGCTGTCTACAAGAGACTCACTTTAGATCTAAGGACACATATAGGTTGAAAGTAAAAGGATGGAAAAAGATATTCCATGCAAATGGTAACCAAGAGAGTTGGGATAGCTATGCTACTATCAGACAAAATAGATTTTACGTCAAATATTGTTACAAGAAACAAAGAAACACATTATATAATAATAAAAGAATCAATTCACCAAGAAAATATAACAAGTATAAAAATATACACAACAAACATCAGAGCTCCTAAATATATGCAAAAACATTGACAGAATTGTAGGGAGAAACAGACAGCTCTACAATAATAGTAAGAAACTTCAATACCCTACTTTCAACAATAAATAAAACGACCAAACATAATAGGAAGAACTCGAATAACTCTATATACCAATTGGACCTAACAGACATATACAAAACATGTCACCCAACAATAGCAGGATACACATTTTTCTCAAGTGCATACAGAAAATTCTCCAGGATAGACTATATGTTCAGCCACAAAACAAACCTTAATATTTAAAGACTGAAATCATACAAAGTATGTTTTCTGATCACATTGGAATGAAAATAGAAATTAAGAGCAGAAGGAAAACTCGAAACTCCACAGGATGTAGAAATTAAACGACAGACTCTTAAAAAACCAATGGGTCAAAAAAGAAATAAAAATCTTTTATCAAAAGATTAAAAAAATCTTGAGACAAATGAAAATGAAAATAAAACATACAAAACTTATGGGATGCAGCAAAGGCAGTGCTGAGAGAAATTTATAGCTGTAAACACTCACTATAAAAAAGAAAAAAGATCTCAAATTAACAACCTAAATTTACACCTTAAGGAACTAGAAAAACAACAAGTAAACCTCAAAGCTAGTAAAAGTAAGGAGATAACAATTAGGGCAATGATAAACAAAGTAAAGAATAGAAAAACAATCCAGAAAAATCAACAAAACCAAGAGTTGGTTCTTTGAATAGGCCAACAAAATTGATAAATCTTTAGCTAGACTGATGAAGAAAAAAGAGGTAAGACAACTAAAATCAGAAATGAAGAGATTTTACTCCTGATTTTACAGAAATAAAAAGAATTTTAAGAGAATATTATGAACAATTGTACGCCAACAAATTGGATAACCTATATAACATGGAAAAATTCCTAACAACACACAACCTACCAAGACTGAATCATGAAGAAATGGAAAATCTGAATAGATCTATAACAAGTAAGGAGACTGAATTAGTAATCAAAGACCTCTCAACAAAAAAAAAATACTAACAAACAGAATTCAACAGCACATTAAAAAGATCATACACCATGACCAAGTAGGATTTATTCCTGGAATGTAAGGATGCTTTAACATATGAAAAATCAATCAACATAACACAACACATTAACAGAATAAAAGGGGGAAAAAACACAATCACCTTGACACAGAAAAAGCATTTGGAAAAATTCAACACCCTTTCAAGATAGAAAAAAAAAAAAAAGACACCTCAAACTAAGAATAGAAGGAACTTACCTCAACATAATAAAGGCCATCTAAGAGAAGCCCTCAGCTAACAGTATATTCAATGGTGAAAAACTGAAAGCTTTTCCTCTAAGATCAGCAACAAGACAAGGATGCCCACTCTTGCCACTTGTATTCAACATAGTACTAGAAGTCCTAGCTAGGGCAATTAGGCAAGATAAATAAATGGTATCCAAATTAGAAAAGAACAAGTAAAATTATTTCTGTTTGCAGATGACATGATCTTATATGTACAAAATCTAAACATTCTACACACAAAAGAACTGTTAGAACTAATGAATGAATTCAGCAAAGTTGCAGAATACAAAAACCAACACACAGAAACCAGTTACATTCCTATAGGCTAACAATTAACAACCAAAAAAGGAAATTAAGAAAAAAACTTCATTTACAAGATCATGAAATAGAATAAAATACTTAGGAATAAATATAACCAAGGAGGTAAAAGACTTGTTCATTGAAAACTACCAAATATTGCTGAAAGAAATTTAAAAAGACACAAATAAGTGGGAAGACATTCTCTGTTCATGGATTAGAGGAGTTAATATTGTTAAGATGTTAATACTACCCAAAGCCATCTACAGATTCAATGCAATCTCTACCAAAATCCCAATGACATTTTTCATAGAAATAGAATAATCCATCTTAAAATTCATATGGAATGTCAAGGAACCCTGAATAACCAAAACAATCTTGAAAAAGAAGATAAAACTTGGAGGTCTCACACATTCTGATTTCAAAACTTACTACAAAACTACAGTACTCAAAACAATGTAGTATTAGCAAAAAGACAGACAACAGACCAACGGAATAAAGAACCCAGAAACAAACCCTCACAGACACAGTCAAATGATTTTCAACAAGCGTGACAAGACCATTCAATGGGGAAAGGACAGCCTTTTCAACAAATGGTGCTGGGAAAACTAGATATCCACGTGAAAAGAATGAAGTTAGACTCTTACCTTATACTATACACAAAAATTAACTCAAAATGGATTAGAGACTTAAACATGAGAGCTAAAACTATAAAGCTCTCAGAAAAAATCAGAGGAAAATTTTCATGACATCAGATTTGGGAATAATTTCTTAGATATGATACCAAAAGCACAAGCAAAAAATAGATAAAATGGACTTCATCAAAATTGAAAATTTTTGTGCATCAAAGGACACTATCAAAAGAGTGAAAAGGCAACCCACAAAATGGAGAAAAAATATTTGTAAATCATATATCCGATAAAGAGTTAATACCCAGCATATATAAAGAACTCCTTCTACTCAACAACAAAAAAACAAACTACTTGATTTAAAAATCTGCAAAGGGGGGCTGGCCCCGTGGCCGAGTGGTTAAGTTCGTGAGCTCCGCTGCAGGCGGCCCAGTGTTTCGTTGGTTCAAATCCTGGGCACGGACACGGCACTGCTCATCAAGCCACGCTGAGGTAGCGTCCCACATGCCACAACTAGAAGGACCCACAACGAAGAATACACAACTATGTACTGGAGGGCTTTGGGGAGAAAAAGGAAATATAAAATCTTTAAAAAAATAAAAATGTGCAAAGGACTTGAATAGATATTTCTCCATAGAAGGTAATCAAATGGCCAATAAGCACATGAAAAGATGTTCAATATCACAAGTCATTAGGGAAATGCAAATCAAAACCCCAATAAGATACCACCTCATACCATTAGGATGCCAATTATCAAAGAAAACAAAACAGAAAATAACAAGTGCTGGTGAGGATGTGGAGAAATTGGAAACCCTGTGCACTGCTGGTGGGAATGTAAAATGTGCTGTTGCTATAGAAAACAGTACGGCAGTTCCTTTAAAAAAAAAAAATAGAATTACCATATGATCTAGTAATTCCACTTCTGGCTATATACCCCAAATAATTGAAAGCAGGGACTCAAGAAGCTATTTCTACACTCAAGTTTATAGTAGCATTAGTCACAACTGCCAAAAGGTGTAAGCAACCCAAGCGTGCATGGACAGATGAATGGATAAACAAAATATGGTGTATACACACAATAGAATATTATTTAACCTTAAAAAAGAAGGAAATTCTGATACATGGAAATTCTACAACATGGATGAACCCAGAAGAGATTACGCTAAGTGAAAAGGGACACAAAAGGACAAATACTGTCTGATTCTATTTGTATGAGATACCAAAAAGTAGTCAAATTCATAGAGACAGAAAGTAGAATGGTGGCTGCCAGGGGCTGGGGTGAGGGAGGAATGAGGAGTCATTGTTTAACAGACGTAGAGTTTCAACTTGGGAAAATGAAAACGTTCTGAAGATGGATAGTGGTGATAGTTACACAACAATGTGAATGCACTTACTGTCACTGAACTACATAGTTAAAAATAGTTAAAATGGTAAATTTTAGGTTATATAAATTTTACCACAATATAAAAAAAAGACAAAATCAATGGTGATAATAAACTGTCAAGTATGTGCTAAAACTGATACAGAGTGCTGGTGGCAGGAAATATTGGCACCACCTCTTTTGAAAATATTGTGACAACGTACTTCAAGAATCACAGAAGATTTTACAGTTTTTTCCTCAATAATCCTACCTTTAAAAATGTGTTTTTAAAAACAATGCAAATGAATCTTAAAATATGAATAAATATGTCCTTTATGATTTTTTAGTATTATTTATAATAGCACTCAAAACCATGAAATACTTAGATAAAAATACAGCAGAATATGTGGAACACATGTATGCCGAGACCTACAAAACATCAATGAGAAAAGTCAAAGACCTAAATAAATAGAAAATGTATCATATCCATGAATTGGAAGACTCATTCTTGTGAAGATGTCAATTCTCTCCTTGTTGATCTACAGATCAAACACAGCCCAAATCAGAGCCCCAGCAGCTTTTTTTTTCTTTTGTAAAAATTGACAAGCTCATTCTAACATTGATATGAAAAAGCAAAGGAATTAGAATAACCAAACAACTTTGAAAAAGAACAAAGTTGAGAGACTCATATTCTCGGAGGTCCAGATTTACTATAAAGCTACCATAATCAGGACAGTGTGGTACTAGTGAAAAGAGAAACATGAGTTAATGAAACAGAGTGAAAGTCCAGAAGTAAACCAACACCCAGATGGTAACTGATTTTCATTAAAGGTGAAGTGCTTTAGACACTCAATACACTTTAGACAACTCAGAGGAGATAGGGCAGTCTTTTCAACAAGTGATGCTAGAACAGCTGAACATCCACATGCAAGACAAAGTGAACCTAAATCCTAACCTTGCACTATATACAGAAATTCACCCAAAATGGACCACAGTCCTAAATATAAAATCTATAAAATTATTAGAAGGATGAGAAGATCTTTGCAACACTTAGTTAAATAAGACACATGAAGCAGAAATCAAAAGGAAAAAATAAATTAGACTTCATCAAAATCACAAACTTCTCCTCTCCAAAAGACAGCGTCAACTATCAAGGATGTGAAGCAACTACAAATCTTATACACTGCTGGCAGAAACGCAAAACTCCACCATACACTGCTGGTAGAAATACACCCACTTTGGAAATGAGTTTGGCAGTTTCTTATAAGCACGCATGCAACATATGACCTAGAAATCCCACTCCTAGGTATTTACTCAGAAGAAAAGAAACTCTAAGTCCACACCAAAAAAGAAAAAAAAATCTACCCATAAATATTTCTAGGGGCTTTATTCACAAATACCAAAAACTGGAAACAACTCAAATGTGCAACTGGTGAATGGATAAACGAATTGTGCTACAAAGACATATATTAACAAATGCAACAACGTGAATGAATCCCAAAGGTACTATGCTAAAGTTACATATTGCATGATTCCATTTGTTTGACATTCCGGAAAAGGCAAGCCTACACCCAAATAAAACAGATGAGTGAATAACTGCCAGGGACCGGAAGTGGAGAGAGGGGATTGACTACAAAGGAGCATGAGAGACCTTTTTGGGGTGATGGAAATGTTCTGTATCTCAGCTGTGGTAGTAGTAACATAACTGCAAGTGTTTGTCAAAATTCATACTGTACACCTAAAAAATGGTGAATTTTATTGTACATAAATTCTACCTCAAAAAAATCTGATTTTTGTAAAATTAAATTATGCTAAGCTTAGTCCTAGGCCTAAACCACATTGGAATTGATTTTCATTTTAATAGCAACAAGTACTGAAAAACTTAAACCACAAGATCTTTTGTTGCAAAATGAATCAGAGCTCCCATGGTACTTTGTCAGATGAGGATAAGCTTATTAAGGAATATTAAAGATTCAGGACTGTTCTAATTGAATTCATGTAGCATCACCTTATAAATCAGTGAGGTCCTCTTTAACTCTAGGAGAGTAAATCCAAATTTAATATCAATAACTACAAAAGAGTTTTGTCATTCTCAACTTCTTTCTTCAGAAGCACTTCCACCAAGCATTGGAAAATCCATATGATTATCCGACTCCAATCTCCTCTTCCAAGGTGGTAATTCGACCAAAACAGCCAGCAGTTTTACAGCAACATCCCTGATTGATTCTGCAGGACCAGGAATAGAAAGACTTGTCTTTCAGAGAGCCAAACATCCACTACATAGTTCATCAATGAACTCCTCCAAGTCAAATTCTTACGAGGGGGTTTTCACTCTCTCAAAAATAGTAAACGTCTCCCCAAGGATTAATCAAAGACTTCAAACATTGTCCAGTGAAAAGACAGGAAAATTCTGCATGAAGACGAATTTAACATTTGCCCACATTTTTTGACAAACGTCTTGAACAAAGACAATGATTCAATACCTTCACTCTAACGTACTTGAGTTTCTTGGCAGACAATAAGACTTTTTAGAATTATGAGCTGTGTCTTAACATTAACGCATGCACGTGCTGAAATAGACAGCAATGCTCTCTTTACTGAAGCAGCAAAACCATGTGTTGCCAAGGATTTCAGGAGCTTCACCAGTGTAGAGAGTACCAAATTTTGCAAAGAAAAAAACCTTTTCACTGTTACAAAGATGTCAGTTTCCAAAAAAAGGGTTTACAGCATAGGAATTTTTTGATGGTACCAATGTGCAAATAATGATTAAAATCAGAGGCTGGCTGCCCTGAGAAGCAATAGTGTTTTCATACCATTGAATGTTAAAAGAAAGTCACTGCTGATACTTCTATGAGTTCCGAGTGCATGTGAAGAAATGTCAACAGTTCTAGCGAGGATGACGTCATCTGACATAGGCACTGATTCAATTTTCCTTCTCTGCTCTAATACAAAACAGCTCAATAATTGCCAAGATTCTCAGCTTCACCAAGGTCTCTTCAATTGTATATGGCTTCTGTAGCTGGGTGGTACAATAAGCAAATGCATAGGATGCTTCAGGATAAGGCTTTATTTGCCAAATCTAGTTTCCAACCTTCTCAATTTGAGCTTTCCTCTAATGAAAGAACCATATTTTTCCAATGTGGTAAGGACTGACAGAACTTCACACTCACATGTGGAGATAAATATAAAACAAAAGAAATCTAAGTTTTAATATAATTTCTTTTCATATTTTCAAACTAAACTATGTGAAATTCAGTTGCCCATAATCATAATGGCAGGGCATATCTCTTTAATTCTGAACTGAAATTTGATCCAGATATCTACCATAACATAGTGGCAATGATGGTTGCATATTACCTTACCATGTACAGTAGCATCCCATGCCACTCTTATTTGGCATGAAATATACCTTAACATATTTTTACAAATACAAAAAAGTATTTTGTTAAATAAGCTTTTTTCCTATAAAGACAGAAAAATATCACATATCTGGTTCAAAAATCTCTGATTTAGAGATATTAATTTAGGAGTGGCATATAGTGACAAAAAATATTTGCTCAATTAACTGAATTCTGAATTCAAATAACTATTGATATGATATGTTATCTTTTAGAGGAATATCAGAATGGATTTGGAAGAGAAAAACTCTTATCTTCCCCTCACTCCATCCGTTTTTCACTCATACATTGATTTTGAGCTAGATCAGTGGTTCCTAATCTTAACTATGTATTACAATCACCTCATAAAGCTCTTACACTAATGAGTGGACTCCACCCCAGAACAATTTGATCTAAATCTCTTGAGGTAGACCAAACATTATTTTGTTTAATGCCCCAATGATTCTAATATTTAGCCAGGGTTGAGAACTACTGAGTCAAATAAACTAATCATAGATCCTGTTCTTTAAAAGTTTATATTCTAGTATACGTGAATGTGTATATATTCTTAGGTGCTCTGGGTATACAAAGATTAAAAAAATGTACCTTTCAATGCAAACAGGACATTTTAATGTATCTTTTAACTACATTACGACAGACACATGCCTAAGGCGCTGTGATAACACAGAACAATCTAATAATGAAGGGGGAAGAGGTAGGAAGAGAGGTATTGAAGTAAGATTTCTGGAAGAAGTAATGAATGGATAAATAGGAATTAATCAGAGGAAAGGATGGTGGGGAGAAAATCCAGGCACCAAGCAGAGGGGATAACACAAGCAAAGAGAGAAATAGGAAACAATAAGCTTAACACAGAGAATTGCTCACAGTTTGGTGTTCCCAGTAAAGTGGTCAGCATGAAATGAAGGAAGAATAAATAAGAAACAATGGCAAAGAAAGGACAGGGAGGTCCTTGCACACCACATTAAGGAGTTCGAACTTCATCCTTAGGTGATGGGCTGTCAGTGCTGTGTTAAGCAGGAGGCATTTTGGGTAAGTCTCTAGTAGCCCTGAAGAACAGAGACAATAGCCAACATGCACTGAGCATTTACCCTCTGCTAGGCAGTGTCCTGCTGAGCACTTCACACCGATTATCTCGTGTAATCCTCCCATCACCACAACTCTATGGTAGATACCATTATCTTTATTTTACAAATGAGGAAACAGTAACTTACCCAAGTCACATAATTATGTGATAGGGAGGGGATTCAAAACAATTCTGATCCCTAAAGCCTAAGCCTTTAACCTCTAGGATTGATGGATTGGGAGGAGTGGAGTGAGAAACAGCATACACTGTAAGTTAATAAATTAGTCAGGAAGCTATTATATTATCCCAAGTGAAAAGCAATTAGGGCAATGGCAGTAGAGATGGAGAAGACGGAACAGTTTCCAGAAATATTTAGTTTTAAAAGTTATCAAAATCACATGATTCAGCCTTAAAAAGGAATGAAATTCTGACATGGATGACATGGACCATGGATGAACCTTGAAAATATTATGCTAAGTAAAATAAGCCAGTCACAAAAGGCCAAATATTGTATGATTCCACTTATGAGGTACCTAGAATAGCCAAATTCACAGAGACAGAAAGAATACAAGTTACCAGGGACCGAAGGGAGGGGGCAAGGGGGAGCTATTGTTTAACAGGTACAGAATTTCAGTTTGGGACGATGAAAAAGTCCTGGAGGTGGACAGGGGTGATGATTGCACAACAATGTGAATGTACTTAATGCCACTGAATTGTACACCTAAAAATGGTTAAAATGGTAAATTTTATGCTACATATATTTTACCACAATTAAAAAATATTTTTTAAAAAACACACAATATGAGGAGAATAAGGGGGGAAAAGAGCCTAAAAGTAACTGTAGTGCTTAGCTGAGGAAACCAGGCGGGCAGTGGTACCATGCAGTATCTCTGATGAGGAACAATGAATTATTGTGACATTGAGGTCGAGCTGTCTGGAAGGCCAACACATGAGAATGAAGCACAGAGGAGTAATAGGCTTGGAAATGTAGTCATCAACAAATAGGTGGTAATTAAAACCAGGATGATGCATGCAATTGCCCAGGGAAACATGACGTAAGAATAGAGATGGGCTGAGGAACCTTAGGAAATAGCAGAGGAAGATAAAGAGGAGCTCACGAAGGAGATAACAGGATGCAGTCAAAGGTAAACAACTAAAAGATAAGGCAGCAGCAATGACAATATTTGGAGGTGGGGCAATAAGGATGATGGGGAGAGCAGGAAGGAGTTAAAAAGGAGTTAAAGAAGATAACATTGCCATATCTATTTCTCTCCTACTCCTACTTTCTGGAGTTCCAATGAAGATCTCTCTAGCATTATACGATTAGAAAACAAAATTCCTACACTGAGGAAAAACTTAACATAGTAATACGTTCTTTAAAATAGGAACACATCAAAAATTGTCAGGAACGTATTTTATGAAACAGTAAGAATGTCAGACCTACACAGAAATTTAAGATCTCTACTACACAGGAAAAGAAAACAAAAAGTTTAGCTAATTGTAACTTGCTTTAAGCAATAAGAATTCTGAATAGCTACTTACAAAATTATAAAAAAGAAAACCTATTAATAAATTTTTTGAAAATTATATCATCTTAAACTTTAGCAGATTACTAACTAAAGGTATCCTACATACAGTAAATTAATTTAAAAAATTTTATAAAGTAAATACTTTTGAATGTTTGGATTTTTGTGTTTTAGATACAGATCTATTTTAAAACTAACCAACAAGTTATAGGAAAAGTTACCCAACATATCACAAGCCCATAAAACATAATAGCACTAATCTAAAGTTTATTATGGTGCCAGAAGCTATTAAAAACTCTATATACATCATCTCTGATAATACTAAAAATTATGAGGTTGGTTTTATGCCCAGTTTACAGACTTAACTGGATTTCAGAGAGTAACATGCCATAGCTTGCTTATAAGTAGTGAATCTGGAATCAGAACGTACTGTGGCTTCAAAGCTTAAGCTATCAACCACTATCCCCTAAACAATCCTTGATTAATCTCCCTTAACCATGCTATTTCCCCACATCAGAACAAAGGACAAGCTGACATCTCATAAGTAACAGTAGAATAAGTCCTTGAATCGCCACAGTGAAAATCTGCAAAGCTCGTAGTGAGTCCAGGAGAAAAATACCTCCAAAAACTATAACTGATGAAGCACACTTATTATAAATGTACAGTTATTTTTCTCTCCAAACCAAATTTTTCATAATTGTGCGTTTAGCCTACATTTCTTCAATTTTACATATTATGTGGAAAACATTGTGAAAAAAATACCCAAAAAACATTTTAGTCTTAATACTTTACACCTAAACTAAAAACAGACTTACTAAAAGATGTTGAGCAGCCTTCATCAAACATCTGAAACACTCTCAAACAGGTCACACAGCTTCTGGCGCTCATTGTCTTTGTTTCCATCCTTCACTGTGCCCTACATCTCTCCACTTCTACCTAAGAAAATGTTAAGGGGGTACTTAACCAGCCATTGCTACAGATTTGTACGGAAGCTCTAGTGGACCAATAAACCATTGGCTAGGGACACAAACCTTTAATTATTTGTCACGTCACCAAATTGTATAAATGGAATTAGCCATAAGGCATATTCTACATTTGTAAAAAGACAACACAAGATTTTTTTTAATTTTGCCATTCAAACTTCTCTATGAATCTTTCTGCCATCACTATCAATTCCTTGGAAATTAATAATTTTCAATATGAAAAGGTAACTAGAAGCTGTTTTAAGTTTGAATTCCAAAACAAATTAAGTTACCTAGTATTTTAGCAAGCAGGGAGAAACAAAGCACCTGCTAGCAAGACAATTCCTCATGCAAGGAAAACTTTCATACAGGAGTTTAGGAGAATTAGGCAGAGTAAGAAAAAAAATACTTCGAATCTCTTTTGTTTGTTAAGTATGACAACGAATTACCTCAAAATATTCATTTAATTACTAGGATGGATTTCTGCTTTTTTCTTTTTTTTTTTTTTGAGGAAGATTAGCCCTGAGCTAACATCTGCTGCCAATCCTCCTTTTTTTGCTGGGGAAGATTGGCCCTGAGCTGACATCCACGCCCATCTTCCTCTACTTTTTATATGTGGGACGCTTGCCACAGCATGGCTTGCCAAGTGGTGCCATGTCTGCACCCAGGATCTGAACCGGCAAGCCCCAGGCCACCAAAGCGGAACGTGTGAACTTAACCACTGCCCCACCGGGTTGCCCCTGAGTCTTTTAAATTTTATCTGCAGACAAAGAAAAATTCTCACAACGCAAAAGAGAGATAAAATGGATTACTTAATACAAATGCCTTTTCTTTAAAGAAATACTCTAATTAAAATTCAAAGTTTAAAAATGCAGAGCATGAATACTTTAAGAACTGATCGTTATATTAAAAACAACAATAAAGAAACAATCTTCTAAAGAAAAAACCAAAACACATGTACTTCTGGGTAACCTTACAGACTAAAAAACACTCAGGATGTCTAATCACTGGCCACTGTTTATCCCGATACCATTAAGTTGAACACACAACTACCTTCTCTGAGACAGGTAAGCTGCTGGGCTCCTCTATATTTCTTGGCTGCTTCACAGAATCACATTCAAACTTCCTATTTTTGAGAAGATGAAGCTGAACATCAGACACGTGCTGGTCCCGAGTCCCCTGAGGGCCCTTGAAGAGGGGCCCCCCATGCAGATTTTGAATCATGCTAGCTGAAACACTGACCACTGGCTCCACGTTCGAGTCTGTTTGAGAGACCTGTGGTGGAAACACAACACCTGGAAGACCGATGTACTGAGAGCTTTCCGGCTGACTCAGCAAAGCTTCAGACGCGATTTTATGCTCATTTCCAGGAGGGACAAGTGTATCACAGGTGGCCTTTTCTAAATGTTTCCTATCCTCTGTCCCAGAATGAAGAATTGTGGGTTGCTGAAGCACAGTTTCCATTCTCTGCGCTTTTTCAGTAGTTGCTTGAAGACAACATGGGTTCAATTGTGGAACACTGGGCTGCCCAAGCTGCTGAATTACTTGCTGAACTGGATGCTGAAGAATACTTGCTCTTCCAGAAGTCTGTGTCACCATAATTGGTACATTGACTTTGTAAAGGTGACCTTAAAAAGGAGAAAACAAAACCGTAAGTATAACAGAATCCTAATTTCCTCTAAAAGAAAATCCCATGCACAACAGCCTGGGAGGAGATATATCAATATGTTAATAGTGTTTATCTCTAGGCGTTTTTCTTTTATTCTTCAGATTTTTTGTATTTTCTACAATAAGTATGTATTACTCTTATTTTTTTAAAATTAAATATGTCTTGCTTTAACTCTAGCCTTTTCCCACTATTGCTTATATGGCATATTTTGAGATACATACAGGCCACCAATATTTATTCCATAAACCTCTCCCAATGTTTGATAAATAACAGTGTTACTAACTCAAATTGGGATTTTAATAAACATACAGTGGTCTCTCAGTATCTGCATTGGATTGGTTCCAGGACCTCCTGCAAATACCAAAATCCATGTATGCTCAAGTCTTATAGTTGGTCATTCTCATCCATGGGTTCCAAATCTCATGGAGAATGTATTTCATACATTTAAGATATAAGATACCATATAACAACTAAAAGACAAGGCTATCCAAAAGGAGTTTAATAATTTCAGAAGTAATCAAATTTTTTCTCCTTCTTTTCTTTAAAATAATACTAAAAAGAAGAAAGAAGAAATTTATTTTTTGAGGATTAGTTAGGTGCTTTGCTTAAACTTTGCAACAACCCAAAGAATAGGTATGATTCTCTTTCAGACCAAGAAACAGTGCTGTGAAAAGCAGAGGCTGGTTAATCTCCAAACGTTTTGGATATTCTTTCTATTATACCATGCAATCTCTAATAAGAAAGGCAGCAGAGGTTGATCAATCCATGGTTTTTCTTGATTAGAGCTGGCAGGGACACAGATATGTTATTTTGTATTTGTCAAACTTTAGCTAACTGCATTGAATTAGAGAAAACATATATAAAAGCATCTTGTACAAAGAGAACTGGGAGTGAAATAAGGACAGGCCTAGTACCGAGTGTTTCGTGGCAGACCGCCTCCACAATACGGCTCACCGTTTATTATTACTTTTGAAATTAGTTTGATTAACAGTTCCTCTAACTTCTAGTATACAGTTTATTAAAAGTCATGAAAATTAATCCAAAAGTCAGTACCAATGCTAAAAATTTTTTTTCTGCTTTTTTCTCCCCAAATCCCCCCAGTATATAGTTGCATATTTTAGTTGTGGGTCCTTCTAGTTGTGAAAACAAAATATTTTTAAATGATACTCTTACCAGATGCAGTCTGCAGTGTCACACCTGCTGGTACATGAATAGGATAACCAGAAAAAGCAAGGTTTGCCCTGGAATTTGAGGTGCCCTAGACATGAGAAATTTATATTAGAAAGTTAGAAAAATGGCTTACTTGTATCTTTTTTTCCTGATCTTGTAGAGGGTCAAAAAGTCTGATTCAGGACAACAATCGTTTGACAATGCTTTACATTAGGGCTGAGTTCTTTAATAAAACAGCTTTGTAATACTTGATTTAGATTATCTCATTAAGGATAAAAGGCATTCTGTTCTACAGCTATTGGCAATGAAGCTAATAAGGCTTTTACGGATACTGACTCATAAAACTTGCCCACTACACAGCTTTGCCTGAGCCACTGATGCTCAAGATGTCAAACAGAAGAACCACAGCTGTCTACAAGAGTCCTCTAGTCTATAAGTTGATCACTAATGGCATTTCAAAGTAGATAATATGATAGTGTCTAATTTTTATTTTAGAATAATTAAACCTTAGCATTTTAATTTTTTTAAGTAGTAAATCAAAAGACAAAGAAACGTTTTTGCCTATCAGACCTGCAAATTTAAAAGATTAGATTGGTAACATCCAATGTTGGTAAGGATATGATAAAAATCAGTTCTCTCAGATTCTGCTTATATGAGGGTATACGGGACAATCCTTTTGGAGGGCAATTTTGCAATATATACCAAAACTGAAAACATGCATGATCTTTGACCCAGAAATTCTACTTCTAGGAATTTATCCTGGTTACCTGATTTTCACACAAATACACAAGGACACAACTACAAGCATAATCAATAGAATGCTATATTAAAAAATAACCAAAAGGAATTTAAACATCCATCAACAAAAGATTGGTTATTTTAAACTGTGATATATCCACAAAGGCTAATCAATATTTAACCAGCACTAAAAAGTGTCCATCCATATTACTAAGTTAAAAAAAATTCCAAAATAGTACACGGAATGATCCTACTTTTATGCTGAAATTAATATAACTTTCATGAAAAAAGTCTAGAAGGATATCATCAAACAGCTAAAACAGTCATCTTTGGGGTAGAATACTACAGGGCTCTTTCACTTTTTACTTTATAAATTTGTTTTTACTTTTTAGAAATATATTATTTCCTTAATCAAGGGAAAAGGCATCTCCACTAAAGTGAATTACACTTCTGCCATCACTCACTAAAAGTGGGGCATATCTTTTAAAATATATCTTAGGGGCTGCCCTGGCAGTGCAGCAGTTAAGTGTGCACGTTCCGCTTTGGCGGCCCAGCGTTCGCCGCTTCAGATCCCAGGTGCGGACATGGCACCACTTGGCAAGCCATGCTGTGGTAAGCATCCCACATATAAAGTAGAGGAAGACGGGCACGGATGTTAGCTCAGGGCCAGGCTACCTCAGCAAAAAGAGGAGGATTGGTGGTAGATGTTAGCTCAGGGCTAATCTTCCTAAAAAATATATATATATCTCTCTCTTAAATAAGCTACATACCAGTTCTGCTGTAGTAAACTTGGGAAGAGTTCTACCAGCAGGAATAACTAATGATGCTGCATAGAAAACAAAATAAACATTGTAAATTCATTAGAATTTACCAATTTAATAAAATTTCTAAGTATAGCTTATTTTTAAAAAAACATTTTCCATCACTAATTTGTTAGGCCATAATGAATTCTAAACTTCCTGATTCTAAGAGAGGTAAAAAGTATTACTTTTTTCCCAAGAACTTTAGATAAAGACTTTACAACTAACCTACTTTAAGTCCCAAAAGGAAATCTCTCATCTAATCAAGTATACTGTACTTTAGAAATCCATAACAAAATACTTTAGTCTTTAGTAATACAAAATGTCTTTAGTAAGCAATGTAGCACTTAATCTCCATTACAACTTTTCAAAGGAGAGAAAAAGTAATATTTGTTAAAGTGGCACTTTTCCAAGAGACTATACTATCGAGCAAAAATATGTAACCCCACAAAAACCATTTGAAATTTATAGGTTCAAAATAAATTTCAATTCATTCATTTTATGAAAAGTTATTTACAGTACTTCAGCCAAGTAAGCAAGCACAGCTACATAGTTTTAGGAATAAATGCATAAGAACATGTCTCCTGAAGTCTTTGCATGAAACAGTTTAGACTGCTAAGAAAAATACAAGAGAACAAATTCCTAGGAAAACACCAACTCAACCTGCATTAAAGCTGCAATCTCACATATCTTTCCTTTATTATCCATCAATTTGCTATGCTATCTCTTCATTTATAAAACATCTAAAAGGTTGACCAAATGGTTGAACATATAATCATTAAAAAATAAGACTAAAAAATAAAGAAATAGTAACTCCACTAGAAGGATCTCAGTTGATCAATGTAAACTTAAACCTTACCTCAAGGTTCACTTTACCTAGCTGAATATGACTGTTAGAATATCACTTCGTGCTACAACTAGAAGGACCCTCCACTAAAATATAAAACTATGCACTGGGGGATTGGGGGAGAAAAAGCAGGGAAAAAAAAAAAAAGAAGATTGGCAACAGTTGTTAGCTCAGGTGTCAATCTTAAAAAAAAAAAAAAGAATATCACTTTGCTTTTTCTTTAATAAAAATGAGAGTCTTTTAGCATGTTTATGCAATACATATGTATTAAATGTAATTTATTTATTATGGCCTTTTTTCACATACTGCCTTAAGGAAAACTGCCTCAAAGATCTGTTTCTGACGCTAGAATGGCTCCATCATATACAGCAAACAGCTCAGAAGGGCAAATATTTTTTAAAATAACCATTCTTTCCACGTTTAGACAACAGAAGCGAGGCTACAGAGATTGATGGTTAATGAAGCACAAAATTATTTTTATCCTCTGTTCATCTATGCCTTTGCTTATTAACAGGCATTCTTTTAGAAAGGCTAAATTAGAAAGAATTGGAGTGGCAGGAACACAGTGGCATTAGTCTTAATTAGCTGAAGTGAGCAAAGCTTAAGCTGGTACAACTTAAGCCATAGCCTGGGAGGAAACAAAAATCTGTTAACACACTGAAGCAATTAAATGAATTTCTTGAGGAAAAACAGCAACAATCTTCCTCTTTTAATTACCTTGCAATAAATCCTAAAGGCTAATTCTCTATACTTATATAAATCAAAGAGAACTATACGAGAATTTTAAGAGTTTCTTTACAGCCATCAGAATAAAAGCATTGAACTGAGAGTTTATAGCGAAGTTTCATGCAGCTCCTATTTAATTTTGATACTAAACTCACAAGTTATATGCACCATTTATATACATTCACAAATTATATACACCATTATATGTGTGTGAAACACACTTTTTAAAATATTCAAGCTGGTTTCAATAACCAATTAAGTTTTAACTGAATACATGTTTTTATTTAAACTCAAAGTGCCAGAATTTTGGTCTTCATGTATATATTCTAGAAATATTAAATTTCTCAAACAATAGGCTTTAGAATATAGAAAGAATTCAGTTCCACAAATATAATTTAAGAAATTTAGTAAAAATAATACAGCATAACAACATTCACATTTATAAGTGTATTCTTCCCTACACACCAAAAAAGTCTTTGAAACATTAAAGCAGTTAATTTCACAATCCTTGGTCCTGTTTTGAACCATTCCAAATCTTAATATCGAAGTCACATGACTCAAGAGGTGCAAAGACTGGTCAATTTCTTCTTTGTAACTACTCATTAGCATAGGGATATCTTCTCATGACCAAACTGAATATTCTAACTCAAAAACCAATAGTATTGCTGCAATTTTCACCAGATCTAAGTTCAAGAGCAAATGAACATATAGTTTAGGAGTTTTAACGCTCAATGATGAAAGCCACCACAAACCTCTCGATGTTCCTGTTCTTTCCTGTATTCTTCCCACAATGACTGAAGGTTTAAACAAAAAAGGCCATGTGACATGAAGAACAAATAGCTGAAGCTTATGTGAATTGCCCTAGAAATAAGGCAATCACAGACAAGGTGACTACACATCCCAGTCTGCCCACATCCCAGTTTATACCTGTTATTCTGAGGCTATTATAAATAGAATCTCATTTCTCTCTCAAAAGTGGAGTATAGGCAAAAGACTCAGAATATAATACTATACTCAACGAGAAAAATAAAGTTGGAGGACTGACAATACCCAACTTCAAGGCTCACTATAAAGCTGCAGTAATCAAGACAGTGTAGCATCAGCAAAAGAAAAGACAAATAGATCAATGGAATAGAACAGAGGGCCCAGAAATAGACACACATAAATTCAGTCAACTGATTTTTGACAAAGGAGCAAAGGCAATACAATGGAGCAAAGATGGTGTTTTCAATAGTGTTGGAGCAACTGGACATCCACAAGCAAAAAAAATGAATCTAGACACAGATCTTATACCCTTCACAAAAATTAACTCAAAATGGAGTATAGACCTAAATGTAAAATGCAAAACTATAAAACTCCCAGAAGATAACATAGGAGAAAATCTAGATGGGGTTGAGTATGGCAATGACTTTTCCGATACAACACCAAAGGCATAATCCATGAAAAAAATAACTGATAAGCTGGACTTTATAAAAATTAAAAACTGCTTTGCAAAAGACAATGTCAGGAGAATAAGAAGACAAGACACAAGTTGGGAGAAAATATTTGCAAAAGACATATCTGATAAGGGACTGTTATCCAAAATACACAAAGAACTCTTAAAACTCAACATTAAGAAAACAAACAAAACTCGATTGAAAAATGGGCCAAGATCTTAATAGACACCAAAGAACATATCCAGATAGCAAATAAACATACGAAAAGATGCTCCACATCATATGTCATCAGGGAAATGCAAATTAAAACAACAATGAGATACTAATACAACCTATTAGAATGGTCAAAATTCAGAACACTGACAACACCAACTGCTGGCAAGGATGGAGAGTAAGAGGAACTCTCATTCATTGCTGATAAGAACGTAAAACGGTACAGCCACTTTGGAAGACATTTTGGTGGTTTCTTACAAAACTAAACATCCTCTTACCAGATGATCCAGCAGAATCCTTAGTATTTATCCAAAGAAGCTAAAAACTTATGTCTACAAAAACACCTGCACAAAGATGTTTATAGCAAGCTTATGCATAATTGCCAAAACTTGGCAGCAACCAAGATGTCCTTCAGTAGGTGAATGGATAAATAAACTGTGGCACATCCAGACAACAGCATATTATTCAGTGCTGAAAAGAAATGAGCTATCAAGCCATGAAGAAAAATAAAGAAACCTTAAAATTACTAAGTGAAAGAAGCCAATCTGAAAAGGCCATGTACTGTATGATTCCCACTATATGACATTCTGGAAAAAGCAAAGCTATGGAGATGGTAAAAAGATCAGTAGTTGCCACGGGTTGGTGTAGGGGAAGGGATGAAGAGGTGGAGCACAGATTTTTTTGAACAATAAAAATATTCAGTATGATACTATAATGATGGACATGTCATTATAAATTTGCCCAAACCCAGAGAATATACACCACCAAGAGTGACAATGTAAACTATGGACTTTGGGTGTTTATGATGGTGTTAATGTAGGTTTATCAATTGTAACAAATGTACCACTCGAGGGGAATGTTGATAATGGAAGAGGCTATGCATGAGTGAGGGTGAAGGGTATACGGGAAATCTCTGTACCTCCTCTCAAATTTGTTATGAACCTAAAATTGCTCTAAAAAAATTATTTTTTATAATTAAAAAATTATTTAAAAGCATATTATAATTACATATACTCACCCTAACAATAGAACAGTAGTTCTCAAAGTATAGTGTGCGAAACCCCAGGGGCTCCCCAAGACCCTTTCAGGGTGCTCACGAGGTCAAACTATTTTTTACAATACCAAGACAACACATGCCTTTTTCATTTCTCACTAAATATTTTTTGTTCTGTTTTGTTGACATCTGCTCTGATGGCACAAGGCAATGATGAGTAAAACTGAAGGCACCTCAGCTTGAATAAAGGCAGCAGCAAATCTCACTAGTGACCAATGGATTTATTTTCCATTGCCACTCACTCACAGTAAAAAACAAAAAAAGAAACCAGCAGCAACAACAAACTGTTTCACTTAAGACGTTCCTTAACCATATAAATTATTTTTACTAATTTCAACCCTGAAGTGTACTTCCTTTTAATATTCTGTGTGATGAAATGGGGAGAACAGAAAGAGCATTTCTGTTCATGGACAAGTACAAGGAAAAACACTGGTGCTATTGTTTAAGTTGGGAGCTGATCTAGCCTCTTTTTTCCAGAAACACTATTTTTACTTGAAAGAAAAACTGACAGAAACTATGGTTATTCAGACATGAGTATTTGGCAGACATTTTTTTGAAAATGAACTAAGTGTGTCCATCACTTCAAGGAAAACAAATTGACAGTATTTGTTTGGCAATGATGAAATTCAAGCTCTCAAGCAAAAATTAGAATTTTGCAAACTTTATATCCACCACAGTGAGTTTGATAGCTTCGCAATACTTAAACACTTTTCTGATGTGTGGTGATATTTATGATTATGATTTGTTTAATCTTGTATAATGAGCAATGTGTCAACTCCAAAACTCAGTGAACCAATATTTTCCAAATAACCATCTAACATTATAAAAAGTCCATTATATGGTTTCAGATTCCACTCTGCATCTAACCTCTCAGATACTGCTACTTGTTGAGTTTTAATGTAATACCAAGTTATCTGAAAATACTATTAAAATACTCCTCCTTTCCCAATCATATATCTGTGGGAGGCAGGATTTTCTTCATATACTTTAGCCACAACAACATATCACAACAGATTGAATTTAGAAATAGATGAGAATCTAGCTGTCTTGTATTAAGGCAGATATTAACAAGATTTGCAGAAAAGTAAAACAGTGCCATTCTTCTAAGTATTGTTTGTCCTGGAAAATACTTACTGTTAACAAATATAGTTATTACGTTAACATATGATAAACTTTTTAAATTAATAAACCAATATTTTTTAGATTTCTCAGTTTTAATTTCTAATACAGTAAATACTTACAACCCACATAAAAGAAAGCTCTTTGAGGTCCTCAATTTTTAAGTGTAAAGAGGTCCTGAGACCAAAAACAGTTGACAATTGAAGATATAGGAAATTACTAAATAAATGGATGATACAGTCAAAAAAAATACGATAGGGCAAACAAGTTCTAAAGGTGGAACAAAGGTAAATACTTATTCCATTGTAGATTAATTTGAACTTGTTATCAAGAGATAAAAAGGTTGTAGAGGTAAGTTAGTTTAGGTTATTTTAATCAGGCTTTTAAAAGCATACAATGCAAAGACATAATTAAGAAGTACTTCCAATTTATAAGGCTATTTACTTCAAGAATCTTATTGTAGGGTACCTAGAAATGAAGAAGGATAGGAATAAGGCCTATAATGCATTTTTAAAAGATATATGTACTTCCTCTTAAACCATTTCATTATAAATGATATAGAAGAGAATAAGGAGAAAAACTGTCTTGTTCAAATGTAATTATTTCTGTTATTCTAAGAAAGAGAATAATAAAATGCTGAGTGAAATCCAGCTAGTTACATTAGTTGCAAGACTATTTTGTGATTTAAATCACTGGTAATATTACCATCTTGCGGCAAAATCTAGTATTGCAATTTTGAATGACAAAGAACCTGAGAAATGGTAACTAGGCTTTTGATTAAAGACTGTCAAGTAGTTTACTCCTCCACACTGGCCACCCTCCAAGCCACTCCTAAGTAAAACATCTTTAAAGTTCTTTAATAGAGATAAAGAAAAAAAATTCAAAAGAATGTTATTTAAATAGAGAAATAAAAGGATGCCCTAATAAAATAGTGAAGTAATAAAATAGTAATAAAAGTAAAGTAATAAAATAGCAAAAACAAAAGCATAGCCAAAAACCCCACAACTGATGGAAAATGTTTCAATGTGTCAACTTAGTAATTAAAACTGCCACAGCTAATCCTTATAGAGCAAAGTTATACTTTATAAGCACAGTATTAGATAAAAGTTTTGTTTGGTAATTCAATATTCATTGTTAATTTATTTCATTTTTATAAGTCGTTATTGCTGCCACACTTAAATTCTCTCATTCTGTAACAGACAAGGTATTAGCCTCCTTACTATTTTCTCTTCATCTTGGCTAATGTGACTTTCATGTGAATTTTCCCAAGTATGCAATGAACAACCTAGTTATTACTGACAATCTAATCCAAAACCTACCCTCACCTCTTGCAGACATTAATCTATTGAATTGCAGCTAAACCCAATGAAACCTGTTTGTGTGTGTGTCTGTGTATGGACATATATATAGACAAACATTAGGGTAGCATAAAGATTATGAGTCAGAGGAGAAAAGAAAGAATAAAGGCTAGAAAGATATAACAGTATCATTTTATTTTTTATTAGCTAGTCTTTTCCACTTTAAATTGATACACATAATATGGACAAATATTTCCCTTAAAAGCAGAGGTCTAGATTCATTAAGTACAAGAATAAAGGTAAGATGTATATGGTCAATTTATAGCCATCATTGTATATATCCAAAACAATGAGGTAGCCTGAATATTCTCCATATTCTTGTTAACTCTCCATTTTGCTTCCAATAGAATAACAGATCTATAATATTTACAGAAAGCAAAAGAGAGAAAGAATGCACAAGCATGCAAGCACCCATCCGTCCCTCTGCTTCTTCAGCAATGGTGGCTGGATTATTCCTCGACTAGATCCAATCAAATGCTCTGAAATAACCAGTGGGTGCTCCCAATAGCCCATAAACTACGTGACTTATTCCTCTAAAGTAAGGCTTTGTCACCTTTGTGGACTTTAATATTTTAAAGCACTAGTTTGAGTAATCTAACTTTTCATCAATAATTACATGGGGTGATGATTTATTGTGTTCATTAAGTAGCAATGATTCTGAGGTCCAAGCCCTCTCACCTTAAGAAGATTACCCTGTCTAATTCAAAACCACCACCAAATGAGAATTAGTTCTGAAGTCCAAATAGTACTAATTTACTGACTGTATCCAACCTGTTGGTGACTGCAATGTTTGGTGCAAGCTGTGTGGCAACTGAAGAGTGAACAGAGGTGAATGGATGTTATTTCTGAAGAAGTCTTCTGTTGCTTTAGACTGCAAAACCTTTGTTTCCCAGAGCTGCAGAGAAAAAAACATTGTTTACTTTTAAAAAAATAAAACTTTTATAGGATTCTTTTTTTACATCTTTTAAATTAAATTGTCAGCTGATGGCACAATGAATAGGCAAGTACTAAACTACAATTAAGGAGTTGGAACTATAATTTACCAGTTTTTTAAGCTAAGAAAACTACAACAAAAAGAGAGAGAAACCTGTCTTGTCTACAAACCTGCTTCAAGTCTTTTAAGACTTGTTCCTCTACACCTTCTTCAGCAAATAGATGCCGCGCTCCTTCAATTACATCTTCAATTACAGATCTGTAGAGTTTAGGCTACACAAAAGCAATTGTTAAAGTTTTAAATTCTCAAGTTTGAACGTATCCAGCCTTAAGAGGCATGCAAAGTACACATTCTAATCTTACAGTTTAAAGAAAAACCACCATAAGGATTTTTACTAAGCACATCCCACTTCCAGTAGCTTCCTATAAATTGTGTTACAAGTACAGGACTACAATAAAATATAAGATAATAATCTCATCAAGATGCATGGTTACTGTTACGTTACTTGGCTTTTGTGTCAGTATTTAACCTCCCCACTTCTTATAAAAAGGGAAATTAAATTTAAGGCAGGTGGAAATGAACCTTCTGTTTTCAATTTACCTTCTTCTCAAAGAGGCCAAAGGAGCTTTTTTAGAGCTCACTATGTTATTTCCCCAAATGTAAGGAAAGTCCAAGCCATAAGATTGTGGCAAGCACTTACAATAGAGTTACCAAAGCCCATCCCATTTCCAAAATACACACAGTTCAAAAAAAAACTCTGAACCATTGTCAAGTAAAAGTACAACTGCACCAAAATAGATTTCCTAACAGAAACTAAGAAGGATATGAACGAACCTTACCTTTCCACAATCTGCGTGTTGCAGAGACTAAGTAACATCCTAAAATGCTTCCTAGTAAAAACATGCCATGACAATCATATTAAGCAGGTTTCTACCCAGATTGAACACTGGTAAATACCAATAGAAAAATAGCCCTGTGAAATAAACTCAGTCCTTCAAAGCTATGTAAATTGTGCTCCACTCCCAACCCAGTCCAAAAGGGCAGTGCTAAGTGTACTAACAATACTGACCTAGTGGAAGTTCCACTGACAAGAAATGGCAAAACAGGAATTTAGCTGAGTTGCTCTTATTTCAAATTGCTTAGTCAGGCCAAAATGAAAATTGCGGCAGTCTAGGACCGCTTTTTCATACTACCCCGTAAATACTCTAAATACTCCTCCTGCTCATGCCAAGAGTAGCAAGGTTTTAAACTAATCCTTCTAAAGATCAAGGGTAAGCTGATGAATAGGCCAATCAGTAATATTTAAATAATACGTTACTCACAAGCATATCCATTAAGATTAAGTGCCCTAGATTAGTTGCTTCTTCTAAAACAGTTTACACTAATAAAGGCACACTCAATTGATGCTTCAGTGTTAGTCCCAGCTAGTGTAATCACATTTAAAGCTGGAGGAAAAACTCCTAGGGCTAAAAACATCTTTAAGTTATGCCCTCAGAGTGTAACAGCAGCCACCAAAAATAACCCATTAGAACACAATTTTTCAAAAGTAAAGTAGATATTGAACATATTTTCTCTTCTAGGACTAGAGTTAGACTTTATATTCTTTCTCTGTTATCTTTATTAAAACTACGCAGAGCCAAGAACTCCATCTTAACCTCTTCTCTATTTAAAAGAAAACATACACACTCTCCTTGGAGTTCACCATCAGATGAAGTGGTATATGTACATGGCAAGCTTATATTCAAGCACAAGTATTTTACATATCTCAAAACACATTATCAGAAAATAGATGCACATTAAATAAGAACATGTCTCTAAAAATGGACCCTTTAATGCTGCAGATGTATACATGAAACCCATAAAATAACACAGATCTGGACAAGCACGTTGTCTTTCACCAAGTGTGAAGTCTGTCGAGATGAAATGAAAATCAAGGTTAACCCTCCATTTTCTCTTGTTCTTTATTTCAGGTTTTTAAGACTGACAGAGATTCTCATAAGTACTGTTTAGACTGTCAATTCTCATCATGAGGTTTAGGTACCCCTTAACCGTAACAGACGGGTGTTTGTGTTTTTCAATTCCAATTTTACCCTTAAACATTAAGATGCTACAGGTTGGGGAAAGGATGGAGGGGGTGGGGGCTCTAAAAATATGTAGTGGGGTAACATAACACATTTTCTATTATTTCAGGTAAATAATATAGCTTTGAATCAACAATGACCATACTAAAATTAAGAACTATAATTAGCGTACAACTGAACTCAGAAAATTTTCTAAACATAAGAAACTGGGAGGGTCACGGCAAGTTCCAACTCTAAACAGCGCATTCTGGAAAACCAGTTTGGGTGAGAACTGAGGAGCAGAAGAGGAGGGACACTTGTTCTTCCGGTGGGGGCAGGCCCAACTTCCGGCTGGGCTACTGGCCCTCATGGCTTCCTCCAACCCGGGGAAGCAGCGTCGGAGCCCCTAGGGAAGAGGGTTTCTGACAGTCTGTGAAGGGCCAGGAGAGAAGAAAGGGTGTGTGGACCAGAACCCGGCGCCAGCGCTCCCTCTACAGAGAGCACAGGCCGACAGGCCAGGCGGTTCCTCCTTACCACTGGGTTGATGCAGGCCATGACGGCAGGTCCAGTGCCTCGCCCCTCGCGCCTGCGCAGCACGAGGTGCGCCGCTGAGGACCGCTCCCCTGGCGTTGACCCGAGGTGCACGTTGCCGCGCAACTACGCAAGGACGCTGGGGGCGGGGCCCGAGGGGAGAGAGAGGTTGATGAATTGAGCGTGGTTAACTGGAGACACCCCAGAGAGGCAGGGAAGAGGTTGGTCTGAGTGAGCCAAGGCCAGCTGAAATGGGATGGTTAAATCCCATCCACCCAGCTTTGGGCCGTTCACATGACCCCTGAAGAGCCTTTATTTTCTCAATTTGCGAAATAAAGACTAAGAAAATAGGGGCTGGGCGATGCAGTAGCAGACCCCAGTTCACCTTCAGCTTTGAAGAGGTCGGGCCGGGAAAGAGGGGAGACTGGCGGTATCTGTCCTCTTCTTCTACCAATTTTCATTCCCACTACCACGTCCGTCTCTGCAGCTGAACTCCAATAAAAGTATAACAAGAGCCAAACTCTTCTAAGATTGGTTCTCAAAGTCTGGGATAGCAACATCAGCCTCATTTGGGAACCTGTTAAACTTGCGAATTATTGGGTCCCACCCCAGACCTCCTGAATCAGAAACTCTGAGAATGGGGCCCAGCATTCTGTAATTTTAACATGCTCTCCAGGTGATTCTGATGAAAGCTTAAATGAGGCTCACTGTCCCAAGACAAAGATTCTCAGCATTGGTTGCACATAGAAATCACCTGCCGAGCTTAACAAGGGTTTGGCACCTGAGTCTCACCCCAGAGACTCTGATTCTATTATGCAGCCAAGGTGGAGAATCACCGCTAAAATAAAGTCACCACCCCAACACCACCCCTTCTTCTTCCCCTCCTCAGGCAGAAATCACCATCTGTTGGTTTGCAATAATTCTCTCCCTCCCCTGAAGGGTAGAGCATCTAGGAGCATCACTCGCCTTGGGCCGAGGGTGGATGTAAGCACAGGTAACCTGGAGGGCTAGATAAAGGAAGAAGTCATCTATTGCCACTACTCTCCCTTTTAAACAGGCTTTCTAGCCTGCAGACAGGCCCTGACCTAACCAGATGGCTCTTATTTAATGATTAAAAATCCTATTATGTTTCAAATTGGCTGTTTATTTATTTATTTGTGTGTATAAGTTCGGTAGAGCTATTTATGGCCTGCCACCATGTATTTGCTTTGCCTGGGTCAGGTACCTTTTGGTTTGTGAGTTTCAAGCACCTGATTTATATGAAGGCCTTTAGAGGACTTTCCTAAATTGAAAACTATCTGAAATTTCCTTTACAAAAAGCCAAGAATTTTATATAGTAATTTTTAATGATTGTATCTCTACCTGGCAATTTTCTACCAGAAGTATTCAAAATGACTTATCTTTCACCTAAAATAGAAAAGCTAAAAGCAGTCATTGATTCCCACTGATATTATAAAATCCAATTAAATTATTCAAGCTGGGAAATAAGAAAGCTGAAAGATCTCTTGTTTTCTATCTTTTTCATGGCTAAGTTTTAAAACTTTATTCTTAAGTGCATAGGACTGATAATCACTTAACTTTTTGTAACACTTTACTGTTTTATATTAATTCATTGTATATTTTACCCTTCTCGGGGCTATACTGTAGATCGTGCATATTTTTGAAATTAAATTTGGACCTTGGTTCCCATAAAAAGCGTGATTTAGAGTTGAACTGCCGTTGCTCAGTATGTTTAGGAGACTCAGGTTACAAAGAGGTTATGTAATCTTGGCAGAGAAATGTCAGCAACTTTCCACTTACCCCTTGTGATCTGTCTGGATGGTCACTAGTAAACTCAGCCGTAATAACTTCCCAATAATAGACAATGGCTCTTAGAGGAGGTGTGCTTTAACCCACGTTCTGGGTGAATCCAAGTTGCAGATCTGCTCTGGACCTGTGGTAGCCAGCTTCCAAGAGGGCTCCCAATGATTCCCACCTCCTGGTATTCACAACCTTGTATTGTTCCCTCCCGCAGTGTACAATAGTTTGTTTGGGTGACCAATAGAATAAAAGAGAAGTGAGAGTGTATCACTTCCATGATTAGATTATGAATGACTGTGGCTTCCTTCTTGGGCTGTGTCTTTCTCAGATCGCTGACTTTGGGACAAGACAGCTGTCACATTGTAAAGACATTCAGGCACTCAGGTAGCCTATAGCGAGACCCATGTGGCAAGGAACTGAGACTCCAGCTCATAGCCAGCAAGAATTAGAAGCCTGTAGACAATCACATGAGTAAGCTTGGAAATTGATCCTTCCCCATTTGAGCTGTCAGATTATTGCAGCCCTGACTGACACCTTGACTACATTCCTTTGAGAGACCTTTAACCAGAACCACCCTCTCGGCATCTCCCAGATTCCAAAGCCTCAGAAACAGTGTGTGGTAATAAATATTTGTTGTTTCAAGCAGTTGAGTTTTGGGGTAACATATTACATAGCGTGAGATAACTAATACAGGGCCCATTCTCTGATTGGACTGTGACTAATGGAAGCTTGGTTTTCCCTCATTGTAATCTCAGCATTTAAAGTTTCTTGAATAGCCTCATCAGTCACAAGAGCATTTGAAAAGTATGTAAGGGAATCTTCATACACGTATTTGATAGCATTGACCCCAGGTTATCATCAAACAAGCAGACTGTTATAGTCATGTAATGGTCACATTTCTTTTGTCAATTTTTCAGACTCAGAGGGGAAGTGTGTTGCATACACAAAGCACTTTTGATGCTGAAATTGAAATTCCAAGATCCCAAAGCCTTAGTGAGGCAATTTTATAGTGTCTATTTTTTATGTTAGTAAATAAAGAATAAAACAGGAATGCTGATCTTTGGTCCTTCTTTGAGTACACAGTTCTTTGAAATTACACCTGTGACAAAACATAAAGCTCTTCCCCAACTGCCCATTGCAGTTCAGAGCATCAGATTTTCATTTTCTCCTGCTTTGTTTAGAGACTGTCATATACATTTAATATATCATTGGTAATCAGCACCAGTTTTGCAACATTTAAACAAATCTTAATACAGTCATGCCTCTCTTAATGATGGGGATACGTTCTGAGAAATGCATCATTAGGTGATTTCGTTGTGCAAACATCATAGTGTGTTCTTACACAACCCTAGATGGTATAGCCTATTACACACCTAGGCTGTATGGTAATAATCTTATGGGACCATCGTCATAAATGCTATCCATCGTTGACCAACAACATTGTTATGCGGCACATCACTGTAATCAGATTAATTTCTTTGCACTCTGTGTGTTCTCATTACTTTTGCCTGGAGGTTTCAGTGATAGTATTACAAAAGTGAAAAACAATTTCACTTTGCTTATTGTGAGAAAAGTCCATATCTATGAAGTTCTTTCTCTGAATATGAATGTAAAAAGAAATGTGTTTTAGAAACAGCCCATTATCTTTTACATATTATTTTACAGTCAAATAGAGGGCATTTCAGTAACTGTATAGACTCTAAATAATATATTTGTCAGTAATAAAAAAAATACAAGTTAGTCTATAAGCATATGTCTTAAGGCAGCAAATATTTATAATTAGTTTCTGAACATCTTACAACCAACATACTAAACCCAGCAGTATTGTTTCTCTGCCTCTGTTTCATCCTTCACATCTTCCAGGAAATGAAACTCCAGATAATCTCTGTCGCATCTTGTAACTTTGAAATGGTTACAGTGTTAGTAGTTCTGATTTATTTATACTCTGCAGTTTTGTAGCATTTTCCATTTTCTAATACAACTCCAAAATTAACTGACATTATTTGAACATCAGATACTATTCCACCATGATGAATCCTTCCCCCTCAACTCAACAGATTTCAGTTCAGATGACCATAGGACACAATGCTATGGCCAACTGGTGACCTTATCACACAGTGGAACACTGTTAATGATCACATTACTGCCTGTTTCAAAGCATTTTAATATCGAAGAGATGTGTATATTGTGTACATATGAAAATTAGTGGTTATAATTATCTCACAGAAGGTATGGAGGCTGACTTGAAACACAATTTTGCCCATGGCTACTTTTTCAACATTCTCATCAGGGTCTTGATAAAGATTCAGTAATTTCCTAGTTAACAAATGACTCCATTTTCATTTTTTTAATCACAGTGTGTATAATCATACATGAACATGAAATATTAGCAAAGATAATGTCCATTGTCTCCAGTTAATTTTCCAATCTAAATTTCTACTTAGAGAAGATGGAGGTAAAGACCAATAAACTGAATTTAAGGCTATGACCTGGCGAACCAGTTTTGTTCCCACAATAACTGTACTTTTCTTCTTTCCTAACTTGTCATTTTATAAGAGGTAAATGGCAGCATCTTGAATATTCTATATTGTTACCTTAGGTGCTTCAAATATCAGGAGAGACAGGAACAATATGGCGTAGACATACTTCTTCCTATTCCTTCCACTAAGTACAGCTAAAAACTCTGCATATTATATATAAAACAAACATAAGAAGGCTCCAAAAGGTGGAAAGAAGAACACAGACCAGCTAGAAACCTTATAACCCAAAGAATGACACAGCAGTGAATTCCCTGGTTTTGTTTTTGCTTCACGTATACCAGACTGGGTGCTGGTGAAGCTGGCAATCCAGAAACACCAATGGTCACAGACAAAAAAGAACAAAAGCCTTCTCTCTCTAGCCAAAGGACCAGAAAAGGGGCAGCAAGACAGAAAACTTTTAGATGATAACAGCTTTACTCCCATCAAACATCACAGAAAAAACTGGCCCCGCCCCACCCCTGTCAGCAAAACCACGGTAAGGAGTTTCGACTTCCACTCTTGCCCAGCTATAATGAGATGGAGCCATCTGTTTGAAGGCATCGGAGACCACATGGGGTGCCTGGACTTGTACTCCCATCCAGCTGTAATGAGGCATCGCTACAACCCACTAGATGGTGTCAGAGAAGGTCAAGTGGGAAGCCAACTCTTTCATTCCTGTCTGCTGATAGGGAGACCTCCCCCTTGCGGTGTCAATGGAGGTCACATGAGGAGGAGTAACAATGTACTCTTCCTTTTCTAGCCAGAGTGATGTTGGCAGAAGCCTAGTGGATGGCCTGAACTTCCACCCTGCCCAACAGTAACGAGGAGCCCCTCCTTCCACTGGGGTGTCAACGGAGGCTGAATGAGGAACCTGGCCCTTCACTTCTACTGGCAATAGCAAGATGGTTCTCTTACCTTCCCCTGCTGGCCCAGTGTCAGAAGAGTCTGGCTAAAGGAGAAGATTTAAATAAGATCCAGTGTCTCATAATAACCAAAATGTCCAGGATGCAACTAAAAATAATTTGTCATACCAAGAACCAGGAAAATCTCAACCTGAATGAGAAAAGACAATAGACAATGAAAAGACAATCAACACAGAGATGACTAAGATGTTGGAATTATCTGACAAGAATTTTAAAGCAGCCTTCATAAAACTGCTTTAACACACAATTACGCAAACAACTTAACAAGCACTTCAAGCAAATGAAAAATAGAAAGTCTCAGCAAGAAATAGAAGATATAAAGGAGAACAAAATTGAAATTTTATAACTGATGAATATAATAACTATAATAAAAAATTCAATGGATGGGCTTATTATGGGTTGAATTATGTGCCCACGAAAAGGTATGTTGAAGTCCTGACTCCCAGTACCTCAAAATGTGACCTTATTTGGAAATAGGGTCCTTGAAGATGTAATTAGCTAAGATGAAGTCAAACTGGAGTAGTGTGGGCCCCTAATCCAATATGACTGACGTCCTTATAAGAAAAAGACAAAGACACACAGAAAGAAGACAGCCGTGTGACAACAGAATGATGCATCTACAAGCCAAGGAATACCAAAGATTGCCACAAACAGCAGAAGCTGGAAGAGGCAAGGAAGAAATTCTCCCCTACAAGTTTCAGATAGAGTATGGCTCTGTCAACACCTTGATTTCAAACTTCTGGCCAAACTTCCCAAGTTGAGACCATAAATTTCTGTTATTTTAATACCCAGTTTATGGTAGTTTGATATGGCAGCCCCAGGAAATTAATGCAGGTTCAAAAGCAGAATGGAATCAGTGGAAGAATCAGGGAACTTGAAGATAGAACAATGGAGATAACCCAATTTGAACAAAGAAGAGAAAAATAGACAACTCAAATATAAGTGGATTTCTCATCAGAAACCATGGAGGCCAGGAGGAAGCAGCCTGAAAGAAGAGAACAGTCAACTCAGAATCCCATACTCAGTGAAAATATCCCTCAGGAAAAAAGGGAAAATCAAAACATTCTCAAATGAAAGAAAACTAAGGTTATTTATCACCAGCAAAACTACCCTAAAAGAATGGCTAAAGGAAGTTCTTAAAATATAAATAAAATTATAAAAGGAGGACTATCAAGAAGAATGAAAAGTAAAAATATGGGTGAATACAATAGGCTTTCCTTATCTTGAGTTTTCTAGTGTGTTTGACAGTTGAAGCAAAATTGTATCATTGCCTCATACGGTTCTCAAATCCTATTATCAATGGGGGAGGGGAAAGGAAGAAACAATTTCTTCACTTCACTGGGAATGATAAAAATGTTGACTATGATAAGTTATGTAGGTGTGGTGTAATACCTAGAGCAATCCCTAAAAAAGACTACACAAAGAAATACTCTGAAAATAATATAGATAAATCAAAATGGAATTCTAAAATATATACAGGTAATCAACAGGAAGGAAGGAAAAAGGAAAGAGAAATAAAGAACAGCAGGAACACACAGAAAACAAAAAGACATGCACAAACCAGTGTTGGCAAGGATGTGAAGAAAGTGTAAAATGGTGCGGCTACCTTGGAAAACAGTCTGGCAGGTTCTTGAAAAGTTAAATATAAATTTACTGTATGACCCAGCAATTTCACTCATACCTAAGAGAAATAAAAGCATATGTCCACAAAAATACTTGTACATGGATGTTCACAGCAGTGCTGTTGATAACAGTGAAAAGGTGGGGAAAACCCAAATGTCCATCAACTGTTGAATGCGTAAATAAAACATGGGCTAGCCCTACAATGGCATACAATTTGACAATAAAAAGGAATGAAATACTGATACATGGATGAACCTAGATGAACATGAATGAACAACACGAATGAACCTCAAGAACCTTATACTAAGTGAAAGAAGCCAGAGACAAAAAGCCTGTATTGTATAATTCCATTTATATGAATTGTCCAGAAAAAGTAAATATATAGAGACAGAAATTAGATTAATGGCTGCACAGGGCTGGGATGAGAACAAGGAGCAACTGAAAATGGGCTTGAAGGATCTTTTGGGGGAGATGGAAATGTTCTAAAGTTGACTGTGGTGACGGTTGTACAATTCTGTAAATACACAGTCATGTGACACGTAATAAAATTTTGGTCACCAATGGACCACATATTTGATGGTGGTCCCATGAGATTAGTACCATATAGCCTAGGTGTGTAGTAGGCTATACCATCTAGATTTGTGTAAGTACACTCTATGATGTTCACACAACGACAAAATCACCTAACGACAACTTTCTCAGAATTTATTCCGTCGTTAAGCGACACGTAACTGTACTAAAAACTATTGAATTTTACATTTAAAACAGGTGGATTTTATGATATATAAATTAATCCTCAACAAAGCTGTTAAAAGGTACCAGGGGGGCTCTCTTCTTTAGGGTGGACCTAATTTTTTTTTTAAATGTCGTAAAAATACACATAACATAAAATTTGCCATTTAATCATTTTTAAGTGTAGAGTTCAGTGACATTGAGTACATTCACATTGTTGTGCAACCATCACTACCATTACCATCCATCACCAAACTCTTTCCATCTTGCAAAACTGAAACTCTGTACCCTTAAATAATAACTCCCCATTTTAATTTGGGGTTACATTTTATCCTTACGTGGACAGGTCAAGGAAATTAAGCATCTAGTATTGTTTCACATACAGGAAAAACCCTTCTGCAGCTACAGAATGGTTCCAAAATACTTTTAACAAAAGACAGATACTCTCATTTTATAAGCAGAAATAACTCTTACTTTATTGGATGTTGGGTATTAAATGAGAAAACACGACTCCTGGCACATAGCGGGTGCTAAAAGGCTAACGGTGCTTCCTCTTCACTTCCAGCAACTTTCAAAAACAAGATTAAATCCAGTTTAAAAACAAACGTTTTAATCTTTTCAACCCCTTGGAAATATATATGTGTGTTTATTAAGAAAAAGTTTATTTGTAATGATAAGTGAAACAGATTTTAAATTTCTTGAGGACTGAGGCTGTGTATTATTCATCTTTATATGCCCCCTGAGTTCCTAGCATAGTACCTCCAATACGGAAAGCATTCATTAAATGTTATTGATTTGAATTTGTTGTTAAACTGCTAAAAAATGGAATTTCTAGCCTATTTGTGGGGAAAAAATTCGGGACTAAAATGTGACTATCCTTAGAAGAAGTAGTGCATTGATCTAAATTTAACCTACCGTATCATTCATTCATTCATTCATTCAGTGTTTTTTATTCAACACATAAGTCATCAGCTCTGGCTAAGGGATCAGCACTGTAACATTGATACTGCCATCACCTACCACCACCCCTGTATGTGGGCCTCTTCGCAGAAAATGGGAAATCACTGTGGGCAGAGCCACCCCAATCAAAATCCCAAGTCGGGTGGGGGGGGGGGGGGAGAAAAATACACAAGCAATTACAATATAATGGGATTAGGACTAAAAATTACTCATGAGGAGCACCTAACCTGAATGGGGAGAGTCAAGGAAGGCTTCCTGGGATGAGACCCCTAAACTTAGATCTGTGGAACAAATAAGGGACAAAGGAAGGGGACAAGGAAGAGTGTTCCAGGGAGAAGGCACTGTACAAGCCAAAGCTTGGGGCATGAGAGAGAACACAGCGGGTTTGAGGAAATGAGGGCAGTTCGGTTGCCCAGAGGATAGAGAACAAGGCAAGTTGTGGCAAAGCTAAGGCTGGCTGGTAAGTAAGTGCCAGATCGTGTGTTTTCTGCTGACCGCAGGGTGGAGCATGGACTGGAGGACGGCCACCCTGGAAGCAGAGAAGCAGAAGTCTGTGGGGTGAGGAAGAATGAACAGCTCTGTTTGAAAAGCCTGCAGCAGAAGCAATGTCCCCGGGGAAGAGCAACAAGATCTAAGTTACTGATGTATATCCTTTCTTGGCACTCAATCATATAAGGCAAAGAGGAAGAGAGGGGGAAGACTCCACGAGACTTGAGGAGGTTTAGGAGGAAGGAGGTAGAGCATCCACTGATGGGGAAAAGGCAATAAAAAGAGGAAGAAAAACATCAGCTACAGCACAATTTTACCCAAGGCCACTTCTGGTCCCAGTGTGAGTTTAATATAGAATTTGTCCTTTTCCACAATGAGTACTTAGCAAAGCCTTTGAAAAGTGTTTCAGAATGTCTCAAAATTACCCACTGGAGAGGCAGGCTCTTGGCATTTAACAATGCTACTGTTCAAAGATGCTCTTTCCTTGTCCTTTTCATGGCACTTGAGGACCTTTGGGTGGAACTCTCTCTGAGCAGTGTGAAAATATCAAAATAAAACTCTATGACAAGCACTGCAACTGGGCGCCATCTGCCACCCCCACACAGCCACTCACAGATCTGCAGCATCTCTCTCGGAGAGGAGAAGCAGAAAAAGAGACTAAATTCTACAGCATTCACAACTGGGCTTCCCAAATCAGAACATTTATTCTCTGTTAGAGGAGATTAATAATCTCAGTTACAAAAATCACAAGAATGTCCCCATTAGGATCAGTACACTTGATATTCAAGCATTGATATCAGTAAAGAGCATATAAATTGAAAGACACAACCAAAGTATTCAAGAAAATAAAATTAAAGCCAGTCATAAAGGGTCCTTCATGGCAATCCATAGACACTCAGCCTCTGTGGGAGGGTGAAAAGTCTATGAAGCCAATTTCATTTCTGGGAAAGAAACTAAGAAACAATACCTTGGATATATAGGCCTGGCTGCCTCTATGCCCATAAACTCTGCCTTCCCTCCTATTGTAATGGGTGAACTGTTCACACAAGTATCTAAATCAGCCCCTCTGCTAGCACCTCAGATCCCATCCCCTCCTATCTACTCAGAACCATGGCCCTAGCAATTTTCCCTCTCTGTCTTCTGCATCGTCAGTTTTCCTTTCGCTATGAGATCACTGCCAACATGCAGAGATAGCCACCATGCAGTGGTATGTCAGGGATCAGGAAGGGGGCAGTCAGTCCTGGGTGCAGGCAATAATGACATGCACTGTCTGTAGAGAATTTAAATACAGTAATGAAACCAACTAAAAGTCAGTCTACTTTCTATTATCAGCATGTGCTGGCAATTCTAAGCAATGCCTGAGACAAAATACCTCCCTAACTGTTTTATTGACATAGTGTCCTGAACAATTGTTGCAATTACGGTTGAGTTTTAATAAAACATATGTAAGCTTCAAATCAGCACGTTTTAATTTCTTAGCATTTAATAAACATTGTATTGTATGTAGAAGTTAATTTTGAAAACTCCCAGTTATACAGTTGGACCCAAGACACATGTGGACTTAGAATACATATTCATTTGGGGAATTCGTAATGGTCCAGGATCCTTCAAACTTGTTTCAAGACGGTTCTTATCTCCATCCCCTTTGGTACCACATATTCCAGGGTTTAAACTATAGATTCAAAATAAACAATGATCATAAAGATAAAGAAATAGAACTTGAGTTACTTCAATTCTGTCTTTCTATGTGACTATTTGGAGTTCCTATTTTTATCTTTAAATTTAAAAGAGTGCAACAGAATGTGGATGGCAAGATGGAATATTTTTGCTCAGTAAGTTTTATTTGGTTACTTTACACATGAAATATTTATTGTGGTTGAGTAATAACATCTTTAAAATTGAAGTTTATTCTTCTATTGTAATCATTAATTGTTTTAAAACTAATAAAGGAATCAAGAAAATACAACATTACATTAGTAGTTGCTTAAATTGTACCTTTTGCAGACATTTTTATTTCATTAGGATTTACTTATTAGTTTCTGGACAACTATTTACATAGAATGTTATTACACCAGACTGGAACAAAGAACCAAAGTACAAACTGTTAGGTAAATATAAAAACTATTGAATAAATAGTTGTGTTTTTTTATCCTGCAGGAACTTGGAGGAATTTGCAAGTGTTCGCAAGATTGTGAGACCAGCAACCAGTTCATAATTATTCTGAATTACATAACAAAATCTAAAGTGAGATCTCCACCAACAGGAAATGACATTGACCATTGGAGCTCAACCAAAAAAACATTTAAAAGCAAAACAAGAGATGATTGAAGCAATAGCTGAAGTTATTTTGAAATGTGTAATGTCTTCAACACCACACATATGGTTAATGAAAATTCTGAAGAAGTACAAGCTGGCACATCCAAAACACCTATGATTTTGTATAAATTAAATTATATAAACTATTCTATAAATTATAAATTAAATTCTATAAATTATTCTATAAATTATATTCTATAAATCCTATAAATTATAAATAGGAATCATTTTCTATAAATGTTGACAATGAGGAGGAGAAGGAAGATTTTAGCAAGAGTCAACGTCAGTAAAATAAAAAAAAATAGTGAAGAAGAGACACCAGTAAAGACCAACACCATTACTTCAGTCTTATGAGCTGTGCCATGTCCGCGCTCAGGATCTGAACCAGCGAAACCCTGGGCAGCCGAAGCGGAGCATGCGAACTTAACCACTCGGCCACAAACGGTTGTGGGCCAGCCCCAAGACATCAGTCTTAATGCGGGTAAAGGTGTTTAAAAAGATCTTATCTTCACCAGCTACCATCCCAATGTTCATATATACAGCAAAACTCCTCAAAAAACTATCTACTCATAGTCTCCACACTCACTTGAGTTATCTGTCGAGGTCACTGATGATTTCCATGTTGCTAATGCTCCATTCTTAGTCCTCGTCTTATCCTGTAGCAGCATGTGAGGGAGCTGATAGATTAGACTTACTCTAGCTAGCTACTCTTCCTCAGTTTCCTTTACTGGATCATCCTCATTTTCTCGACCTTTAAACTGGATTGCAAAGGCTCAGTTCTCAGAACATGTCTACTCTTTATATTCACTCCTAGGTGATGTCATCCAGTCTCACAGCTCTAAGTACTGACATCTCTCAAAGGCACATCTCTAGTCCAGCCCTCTTTCCTGTCTTGTGTGTCCAATTGCTACTTACTGTCTCCACTTGGATGTCTAATAGGCATCTCAAAGTTAATACCTCCAAACCCGAATTCTTTATCTTTCTCCTCAGACTTTCTCCTACAACAGTCTTCCTCTTCTCTATAAAAAATAGCTCCATTTTTCAGTTGCTCAGGCCAAAAATCTGGAAGTCATTTTTGGTTCCTTTTGTTCCCTTATACTAGGAATACAGTCCAATCCCTCAGCACACACTACTAGCTCTGTATTTCAAGCAGGTTCTGAGTCCAACCATTTTTCACTTCCTATCACCAGTCCTAGTCACCACCACCCGTCACTTAGGTTATTGCAGTAGCCTCCTAACTGCTCTATCATTGCTCCCCTTCTGTGTCCATAGAATCATCTTAATTCAGTTCATGTCACTCCTCCACACAAAACCTTCTAGTGGCTCCATCTTACTTGGAATAAAATCCAAAGTCCTTCCCATAGCCTAAGGAGCTCCATGTGACCTGCTTCCCTCAGCTTGCCACAGCCTCTCTGATCTCCCCCCAAGATGTCCTCCTCATTCACTCTGCTCTGCCACCCAGTAGCCATCTGCCCTGGTGTGCCTCCAATAGGCTAAGCACACTCTGATTTCAGCACCTTTGCAGTTCCCTCTTTTCAGTTCCCTCTGCTGGACACACTCTTCTCTCCGAGATCTTGGTGGCTTGCTTCCTTATTTCTTTCCGGTCTCTACTACAGCATCATCTCATCAGAGAGGACTTCCCCGACGAACCTATCTAAAATAGCATTCTTCTGCCACTCTGTTGCTTTTTTTCCTGCATAACAATGATCACAACTTGATATCTGTTTATTGTCTGACTTCTCCCACTATTATATATTCTCTAGAAGAACAAGAATTTACTGTTTTGTGATTGCTTATTCCCAGTGCCTAGAAAAATGCAGGCACATAGTAGGCACACAATAAACAGTAGAATCAGCAAGACAATTGGAACAACAGTCACATAGCATTTTGAGGTGATTCAAAGTGACCATTTAAGGCAGTCAATGTCTTAAGCAAGCCTTCTGTACTTCAGAGTGTGGAAGACACCTTTGGGAATCCCTCACGTGTTTAGCCGCATTCATAGACTTACTCACGCTATAAGATTTTTGGAAACATATTGTTCTAACAGGCTTTATAAGAGAATGACAATAGCAGGGGCCGGCCCAGTGGTGCAGCAGTTAAGCGCGCACCTTCCGCTTCAGCAGCCCAGGATTTGCCGGTTCGGATCCCAGGTGCGGACATGGCACCGCTTGGCATGCCATGCTGTGGTAGGTGTCCCACACATAAAGTAGAGGAAGATGGGCATGGATGTGAAGATGGGCACGGATGTTAGCTCAGGGCCAGTCTTCCTCAGCAAAAAGAGGATTGGTGGCAGATGTTAGCTCAGGGCTAATCTTCCTCAAAAAAAAAGAGAATGACAACATCAGCCCAGAAAGATTCCTGAGAGAAAGATAAGCACCCATCTTGAGAAGGCAATACTCATTACTGATTTCTGAGGACCAAATAGGGTGAAGGCTTGTCCCTGAGTCAAGGTGGCATAGAATATTCTCTGAAAGCATATATTGGCTTGTTCTTACCTAAGAACCTGAGAGCACAATCCTGGGCTGGAGCTTTTTAGAGACCACATGGACTTCGTTAGATGCAACTCAAAGCTCAGAAGCCAAAAAGGATGGATTCATTCCAATATTTTATAAATCTTTTAAAGCAAGCAGATTTAGAGTTTATTAACTCTTTTTAGAAAAAGTTTGTTTGAAATCTGTTGAGAAGGAAGGCACTATTTTTCTGTCTCTTTAGTACATAGAAATGTTTAGAGATAAGAATGGCGTTTAAATCTTTGGGATGTGTAAAATTGTATTCAACAGCATTTTTAGACAAGGCATTAAGAATACTTTAAAGTGTTTATCTACTGCATTAATTTTAATTATACTCCACTGGACTCACAATGCTTTGAAATGCTTTGCAAAATGCCCCCAAGATCTTTTATTAATCATAATACAAGCACCATCAAATCAAATGCTGCTGTTTCTAACTCTGGGTAGCAGCAGCTTACCTGCGAGCGCCCTCTTCTGTTTCAAGAGTAGACCGCAAATTGTATTACATGGAATTCACAGCCATTCTGGGTAGCACAAAATGGGCTTTTCAGGAAAATGTCAACACACGCAATCACATAATTTAAATAAGCTATCCTCCCGCCTGAGGTTTGTAAGGCTGTTCTGTAACAGACAGATGAGGGAAAGGTTGCAATCCCCAAAGTGTAATGGTGATTAGTATTTCTTCTCCAGGAAGTGTCATAGAAATGAACCTTAATCTTTTAAAACATGGGGCTAGTCTAATCTATTTTCCTTTCCTTACAGACAGAACATGATTTTAAAGGCATAATATTACCTGCTTAGGTAATATTAGCTAAGGTATTTTTTGTAACTCGACTATTGCTTTCTGACTAGCAATTCTGTCTTGCTTTTAAAATTAACTTACAGTCAAATTCATATTTAGATACCAGTTCTAAGCAGGAATTTATTAACAATTATAACAAGAAAAATATTTTGTTTCATATAAACTGGGAAAATATGCAGGTAATTGGGTTGAGCCCCATGAAATTGCCGTCAAGGATGGTTAAATATTGGCCATTTCATATGGTTCAATCAAATACACTGAGCCCTGTGCCTTAGGACCCTGGGTAAGAGCGTCAACGGTCCTTGGAGTGGAGCGGCTGCTGAGAACGGGGAGGGGCTGGGAGAGAGACACAGCAACATCTAGTGGGATCACTGTGTCTACACTAACAGGCCGGGTAGTCTAGGCGGAGTTGAGACCAAACAGGAAAGAATTGATTGATGGGAATTTGAGTCATTTTCTTAGAAATGTGATCAGTTTATGCCGCTTAATCCTTTTGTTGTTTCTCCAGAACTAGAGCCAGGCCCCAGTGATTTCAGCAGTGGCTAAAACAGCGCTTAATGATCTGGCCTCGATGAAGTTTTATTTCCTGATGCACTTTTGAAATTTAACTTTAATAGCTAGATAAAAATTGAATTTCAACACACGGCAGCTTTCTCATCAACAGGGCGGGTGGTGAGGTTGTTAGGTTGGTTTTTGTTAGAGCTGGTTTATCTTTCATATCTTTTATGCCACACGCACACACACCTTCTCTGAAATGTATTGTGTACAATTATACAAAACTTGTTTTCAAAACTTTAAAAAAATTGCTTTAAATGTACATCATTCCTATAATACTAGTTGCCAAAGTTTGAAAATTCCTTAGAATTCTCCTGTGGATGAAGTTTGTCCTGTTGTCAGGAAAAGCTGTCGAAGACTGACTAGTAGGTGTCCCATCCAGCTCGTTTATCCAGGCTCTCAGCACCATTCATTGTCTCTGAGTTATTTTACAACTCTAAGTCTTAGAAAACTGACAGTAATGCACATGATCCTTATCCATATAAATGCAAACTAATTGGGTGGGGATAGGGTAAATTGCTTATGGATTATTGCCCAGTGGATCATCCATTTTGTGTCTGTTTGTAAATTCATTTCAGAACTCCTTATTTCCTATATACGTCTTTGCTCCTTCCCTTCTCCTTGGAATCAGCTGCAATCTTACCAGTTCCCTCATTAGTCAATGAGTTAAGTAAAACCTCGGGCACATAAAGATATTATTTCTTTAGGAGAGTAATGAGTATATCCTCTTTTAAAACTCATCCTTTAACATCACAAATTGTAGTTTGATGGTGTTATTTTTCCAGGATGTGCCAACATGTCATGTTCCCTGACTCCTTAATGGTTAAGCAGTATACATTTGCCTGACAGAGAGTCAATTATTTAAGGTTATTGAAATTGATTTCATACCTTAAAAAAAAAATAGCCCCAGACCTTGCAAAAGGAGATATAAGTCCATCACACAGAAAGAAGCATTTGAAATACATCTTTAATTTTGGAAAATCAATATGCAATCTACAAAATACTTCGTTACATGATTATTAAGACTCAATCTGTTTTATATGTGTATTGGTATGACATAAAATCATATTTTGAGTAAGATATAAAAATACTTAGTCATCACTAAGGAAGCCCTTCTAACTGAATTTATAAGAAAAAGGGCTGTATCCTAAGCACAGCTCCAGAATGAAGAGAACTAAAACCCTAGAACTGTCTAGTACATAAATCAGGTCAAAACTTCCTGCCTTTATTTATGTGCTGGAAAGTTTTCTTTTTTCATACCTTTTTAAATGGATAAACATTTCTATTCCCATAGAACACGGAAACGTCCTTAAATTCAGATCTGTACTGTTGGTCAAGGGATCATCAAGCCTTGAGTTCGTTTACACAGTTAATATCATCCTTTGACTGGTAAGGCAACCAGACCAAACAATTTGAGCAGAAGGACTAGCCCCCATCTGGTCAGCTGGAAGTCTGCCATGTGTCACTCAAACGACTAACTCCAGAAGGGTCAAATTCATAAAGGGTTGACCTAAATTCTCTAAATTAAAACACTAGAAAGGAGTAGTGCCTCCTTCACTCACTTCCTTCCTCCCTTCCCAACCTTAGAAGCAGAGGTTTTTATTGTTGTCGTTGTTGTTTTGAAGATCATCATTTACTCTCTGGCAAGGAAGATTTTCCTTCTTCATTTCTAAGTTTAAGTGGATCCTACTTGATTTTTCACTTACAGCACCATGGTCACATCTGACCTTCTGCCATTTCTGAGGTCAGAAGAATTGTATTAAAAAGCTTCTCCTCTCTACACAGAATGTTAATTTAACGCTAAGTAATGAATATTTAAGGATCCTAATAGATGTGCAAATTAACAATTATGCTGTAGCACCCCGCTGTTAATGCTATCAACCTTTGTACTGCTGCAAAAATTAAATTTGGACTTTAGTCAGCCCTCGTTACTATATCTCCAACACTGAATCTTGAGGTGCTCCTGAAGGCTGGATGGCTATTGAGTAAATGACCCCAGCAGGGAGGACCCCACAGATACTGGGCAACCTGTGATGCATGAGGGGCGATGAATTGAACCCTTTGCTGAAATTATTTCCAGGTGTAAATATTCATTAAGTTCACGTGATCAGACTCTGGGTTCTTTACGGGCAGGATGCCATAAAACAGAGTTGAAAGGAATGGCAGTAATTAACCCAGCTGACTTCCCTGGGATCGTGGACCAGCACCAGGTCCGGCCTGCCTCCATGCTTGCTCTGAGCAGTTGAAGTCACTCCAGGATGTGCCACACCAGATGATGAGGAAAGATGGTGGGATTTTTTTTTTAAATGACGTACACACAGATTTGCCCTCTTACTCCTCAACAGTGAGTCTCAAGCATATGATGTTATAAGCAATGCATCAAGTGAAGTTAAAAAGAGCAATACCAATTCATTTTAACAGTCAACTTTTGCATTCTTTGCCTTTACAGTAAAATAATGAAAAGCAATAAAATCTGCTGATTGATACAGACCATTATAAATGTTTGTTTTAATCTGTTTTTTGAACAGATTAAAATGTATGTAATATTAAATAAAACATAGGACATAAACTCTGTGGGCCAACATACAAATGCTGTTTGGAAGAACATTATTATATCAGTTTTGCCAAAACCTAGTAAATAGAGAAAAATACCTCCTAATCATATTTAAGATTCAACATACATTGAAGGTGTATTAACACAACATAGAAGAGTTTGTTTTTCAGACTAAAAAATACCTAGAATATAGATTTCATAAATTGTTAAAGTCTGACTTTTCACTGTAAATAATGAAAGGAAATTATAAACGAATTATAACTGCTAATGCCATTGACTTTTCATTAGAAACCAAACATTTACCTGACTTTGAAGAATCGAACTGTCAACTCTTAGAAATCTAGGTAAAATAATCTACTGTCATTTTGCTCCTCTTTTAAAGAAAAATACTCTAGATTAAGCAGAATTAGCATAAATAGCATGATAGCAGAACTAGCATAAAATAGTCATAATATGATTTACACTTCTACTCAAGAGAGGCTTGTGTTAATTACAAATAATACTTTATCAAAATACATTCTTAGAGTCTGTACTTTTGGGAAATAATATTCATGAACTTTAAAAATTCATCTTTACTATACATAAATGTTTCAACTAGTGTCGAAGACTGGGATTCCATCGTGAAAGGAATCTCTCCAAGCAAAAGGCAGTACATCCTAGTGACTTGCACTAAAATATGTATATCAACAGAAATATCTTCTTTGCAACACGCACCAGAATACAAATACATTTTGAAAATGATAATACCGTGGGGGAAAGACAGGTTCCAAATACAGCCGAAGATTACTCACCATGTGGTAAGAGGACAGGAAGATAAATAATTCAAAACCACAGATACTTCCACATCTCCATTTTAGCCTGTGGTTTCAGTATCATTCTACACCTAGCCACATTTCAGAGATGAGCAAAAGGGAAAATTAAGTATTTTGTTTATGCCTCCTTTGATTGCCTCACCCTTCAGTACAGGTGCTAACACAGCAAGAAGAGATAGAGACTGGAGGATAATAAATATAGTACCTAGGTAATCCAGAGTGAAACGATCCGCCACTGAGTAACCAAAACTCAAATACCCTTTAGCCAAGCTGGCTGTTGGGTCACACAGTGAATCAAACAGTGACTTTGAGTTTTGCTAGGAAGCAAAAACATCACGCAAATTATAGGCACATTTTAGATCAAACCTCTACGGCACAAACATGTCAAAAGCATAAAATATAGATTGCTCAGTTTCAAGTCTAAACTTCTCTAAACACAGCCATTGGCCCTGTCCTAAGCCCTCTATTCAGAAGACATTTCCACTATGCAGTAGCAGAACTCGGTGTGGTCTCTGTGAATTACATATTTGAAAAGTGGGTCGTCACCATTTATTCTTGCTACTC